>NW_027150061.1:0-125238 GCF_031143425.1 Pleurodeles waltl
CCGAGAACCAACAGCCAGTCAGAATCCCAGCCCTACCCACCAATCAGAGCCCGAGAACCAACAGCCAGTCAGAATCCCAGCCCTAACCACCAATCGGAGCCCGAGAACCAACAGCCAATCAGAATCCCAGCCCTAAACACCAATCACAGCCCGAGAACGAACAGCCAATCAGAATCCCGGCCCTACCCACCAATCAGAGCCCGAGAACCAACAGCCAATCAGAATTCCAGCCCTACCCAGCAATCACAGCCTGAGAACCAAGAGCCAATCAGAATCCCAGCCCTACCCACCAATCAGAGCCCGAGAACCAACAGCCAGTCAGAATCCAGCCCTACCCACCAATCAGAGCCCGAGAACCAACAGCCAGTCAGAATCCCAGCCCTACCCACCAATCAGAGCCCGAGAACCAACAGCCAATCTGAATCCCAGCCCATCCTAACCACCAATCAGAGCTCGAGAACCAACAGCCAATCAGAATCCCAGCCCTACCCCGCCCTAACCACCAATCACAGCCCGAGAACCAACAGCCAATCAGAATCCAGCCCTAACCACCAATCAGAACCCGAGAACCAACAGCCAATCAGAATCCCAGCCCTACCCACCATCAGAGCCCGAGAACCAACAGCCAGTCAGAATCCCAGCCCTACCCACCAATCACAGCCCGAGAACCAACAGCCAATCAGAATCCCAGCCCTACCCACCAATCAGAGCCATGGAACCAACAGCCAATCAGAATCCCAGCCCTACCCACCAATCAGAGCCCGAGAACCAACAGCCAATCAGAATCCCAGCCCTACCCACCAATCAGAGACCGAGAACCCTACAGCCAGTCAGAATCCCAGCCCTACCCACCAATCGGAGCCCGAGAACCAACAGCCAGTCAGAATACCAGCCCTACCCACCAATCGGAGCCCGAGAACCAACAGCCAGTCAGAATCCCAGCCCTACCTACCAATCAGAGCCCGAGAAACAACAGCCAGTCAGAATCCCAGCCCTACCCACCAATCACAGCCTGAGAACCAACAGCCAGTCAGAATCCCAGCCCTACCCACCAATCACAGCCTGAGAACCAACAGCCAGTCAGAATCCCAGCCCTAACCACCAATCAGAGCCCGAGAACCAACAGCCATTCAGAATCCCAGCCCTACCCACCAATCAGAGCCCGAGAACCAACAGCCAATCAGAATCCCAGCCCTACGCGCCCTAACCACCAATCAGAGCCCGAGAACCAAAAGCCAATCAGAATCCCAGCCCTACCCACCAATCGGAGCCCGAGAACCAACAGCCAGTCAGAATCCCAGCCCTAACCACCAATCGGAGCCCGAGAACCAACAGCCAGTCAGAATCCCAGCCCTACCCACCAATCGGGGCCCGAGAACCAACAGCCAGTCAGAATACCAGCCCTACCCACCAATCGGAGCCCGAGAACCAACAGCCAGTCAGAATCGCAGCCCTACCCACCAATCAGAGGCCCGAGAACCAACAGCCAGTCAGAATCCCAGACCTACCCACCAATCAGAGCCGAGAACCCACAGCCAGTCAGAATCCCAGCCCTACCCACCAATCACAGCCCGAGAACGAACAGCCAATCAGAATCCCGGCCTACACACCAATCAGAGCCCGAGAACCAACAGCCAGTCAGAATCCCAGCCCTAACCACCAATCGGAGCCCGAGAACCAACAGCCAGTCAGAATCCCAGCCCTACCCACCAATCGGAGTCCGAGAACAACCACAGCCAGTCAGAATCCCAGCCCTACCCACCAATCGGAGCCCGAGAACCAACAGCCAGTCAGAATCCCAGCCCTACCCACCAATCAGAGCCCGAGAACCAACAGCCAGTCAGAATCCCAGCCCTAACCCCCAATCACAGCCCGAGAACCAACAGCCAATCAGAATCCCAGCCCTAAACACCAATCACAGCCCGAGAACGAACAGCCAATCAGAATCCCGGCCCTACCCACCAATCAGAGCCCGAGAACCAACAGCCAATCAGAATTCCAGCCCTACCCAGCAATCACAGCCTGAGAACCAAGAGCCAATCAGAATCCCAGCCCTAACCACCAATCACAGCCCGAGAACCAACAGCCAGTCAGAATCCCAGCCCTAACCACCAATCGGAGCCCGAGAACGAACAGCCAGTCAGAATCCCAGCCCTACCCACCAATCAGAGCCCGAGAACCAACAGCCAGTCAGAATACCAGCCCTACCCACCAATCAGAGCCCGAGAACCAACAGCCAGTCAGAATACCAGCCCTACCCACCAATCAGAGCCCGAGAACCAACAGCCAGTCAGAATCCCAGCCCTACCCACCAATCAGACCCCGAGAACCAACAGCCAGTCAGAATCCCAGCCCTACCCACCAATCAGAGCCCGAGAACCAACAGCCAATCTGAATCCCAGCCCTACCCGCCCTAACCACCAATCAGAGCCCGAGAACCAACAGCCAATCAGAATCCCAGCCCTACCCGCCCTAACCACCAATCACAGCCCGAGAACCAACAGCCAATCAGAATCCCAGCCCTAACCACCAATCAGAACCTGAGACCCAACAGCCAATCAGAATCCCAGCCCTAACCACCAATCACAGCCCGAGAACCAACAGCCAATCAGAATCCCAGCCCTACCCACCAATCACAGCCCGAGAACGAACAGCCAATCAGAATCCCGGCCCTACCCACCAATCAGAGCCCGAGAACCAACAGCCAATCAGAATTCCAGCCATACCCAGCAATCACAGCCTGAGAACCAAGAGCCAATCAGAATCCCAGCCCGAACCACCAATCACAGCCCGAGAACCAACAGCCAATCAGAATCCCAGCCCTACCCACCAATCAGAGCCCGAGAACCAACAGCCAGTCAGAATCCCAGCCCTACCCACCAATCACAGCCCGAGAACCAACAGCCAATCAGAATCCCAGCCCTACCCACCAATCAGAGCCCGAGAACCAACAGCAAATCAGAATCCCAGCCCTACCCACCAATCAGAGCCCGAGAACCAACAGCCAATCAGAACCCCAGCTCTACCCGCCCTAACCACCAATCAGAGCCCGAGAACCAACAGCCAGTCAGAATCCCAGCCCTACCCATCAATCAGAGCCCCAGAACCAACAGCCAGTCAGAATCCCAGCCCTACCCACCAATCAGAGCCCGAGAACCAACAGCCAATCTGAATCCCAGCCCTACCCGCCCTAACCACCAATCAGAGCCCGAGAACCAACAGCCAATCAGAATCCCAGCCCTACCCGCCCTAACCACCAATCACAGCCTGAGAACCAACAGCCAATCAGAATCCCAGCCCTAACCACCAATCAGACCCGAGACCCAACAGCCAATCAGAATCCCAGCCCTAACCACCAATCACAGCCTGAGAACCAACAGCCAATCAGAATCCCAGCCCTACCCACCAATCACAGCCCGAGAACGAACAGCCAATCAGAATCCCGGCCCTACCCACCAATCAGAGCCCGAGAACCAACAGCCAATCAGAATTCCAGCCCTACCCAGCAATCACAGCCTGAGAACTAAGAGCCAATCAGAATCCCAGCCCTAACCACCAATCACAGCCCGAGAACCAACAGCCAAACAGAATCCCAGCCCTACCCACCAATCAGAGCCCGAGAACCAACAGCCAGTCAGAATCCCAGCCCTACCCACCAATCACAGCCCGAGAACCAACAGCCAATCAGAATCCCAGCCCTACCCACTAATCAGAGCCATGGAACCAACAGCCAATCAGAATCCCAGCCCTACCCACCAATCAGAGCCCGAGAACCAACAGCCAATCAGAATCCCAGCCCTACCCACCAATCAGAGACCGAGAACCCTACAGCCAGTCAGAATCCCAGCCCTACCCACCAATCGGAGCCCGAGAACCAACAGCCAGTCAGAATACCAGCCCTACCCACCAATCGGAGCCCGAGAACCAACAGCCAGTCAGAATCCCAGCCCTACCTACCAATCAGAGCCTGAGAACCAACAGCCAGTCAGAATCCCAGCCCTACCCACCAATCACAGCCTGAGAACCAACAGCCAGTCAGAATCCCAGCCCTACCCACCAATCACAGCCTGAGAACCAACAGCCAGTCAGAATCCCAGCCCTAACCACCAATCAGAGCCCGAGAACCAACAGCCATTCAGAATCCCAGCCCTACCCACCAATCAGAGCCGAGAACCAACAGCCAATCAGAATCCCAGCCCTACCCGCCCTAACCACCAATCAGAGCCCGAGAACCAAAAGCCAATCAGAATCCCAGCCCTACCCACCAATCGGAGCCCGAGAACCAACAGCCAGTCAGAATCCCAGCCCTAACCACCAATCGGAGCCGAGAACCAACAGCCAGTCAGAATCCCAGCCCTACCCACAATCGGGGCCCGAGAACCAACAGCCAGTCAGAATACCAGCCCTACCCACCAATCGGAGCCCGAGAACCAACAGCAGTCAGAATCCCAGCCCTACCCACCAATCAGAGCCCGAGAACCAACAGCCAGTCAGAATCCCAGACCTACCCACCAATCAGAGCCCGAGAACCCACAGCCAGTCAGAATCCCAGCCCTACCCACCAATCACAGCCCGAGAACGAACAGCCAATCAGAATCCCGGCCCTACACACCAATCAGAGCCGAGAACCAACAGCCAGTCAGAATCCCAGCCCTAACCACCAATCGGAGCCCGAGAACCAACAGCCAGTCAGAATCCCAGCCCTACCCACCAATCGGAGTCCGAGAACCAACAGCCAGTCAGAATCCCAGCCCTACCCACCAATCGGAGCCCGAGAACCAACAGCCAGTCAGAATCCCAGCCCTACCCCCAATCAGAGCCCGAGAACCAACAGGCAGTCAGAATCCCAGCCCTAACCACCAATCACAGCCCGAGAACCAACAGCCAATCAGAATCCCAGCCCTAAACACCAATCACAGCCCGAGAACGAACAGCCAATCAGAATCCCGGCCCTACCCACCAATCAGAGCCCGAGAACCAACAGCCAATCAGAATTCCAGCCCTACCCAGCAATCACAGCCTGAGAACCAAGAGCCAATCAGAATCCCAGCCCTAACCACCAATCACAGCCCGAGAACCAACAGCCAGTCAGAATCCCAGCCCTAACCACCAATCGGAGCCCGAGAACCAACAGCCAGTCAGAATCCCAGCCCTACCCACCAATCAGAGCCCGAGAACCAACAGCCAGTCAGAATACCAGCCCTACCCACCAATCAGAGCCCGAGAACCAACAGCCAGTCAGAATACCAGCCCTACCCACCAATCAGAGCCCGAGAACCAACAGCCAGTCAGAATCCCAGCCCTACCCACCAATCAGAGCCCGAGAACCAACAGCCAGTCAGAATCCCAGCCCTACCCACCAATCAGAGCCCGAGAACCAACAGCCAATCTGAATCCCAGCCCTACCCGCCCTACAACCACCACATCACGAGCCCGAGAACCAACAGCCAATCAGAATCCCAGCCCTACCCGCCCTAACCACCAATCACAGCCCGAGAACCAACAGCCAATCAGAATCCCAGCCCTAACCACCAATCAGAACCTGAGACCCAACAGCCAATCAGAATCCCAGCCCTAACCACCAATCACAGCCCGAGAACCAACAGCCAATCAGAATCCCAGCCCTACCCACCAATCACAGCCCGAGAACGAACAGCCAATCAGAATCCCGGCCCTACCAACCAATCAGAGCCCGAGAACCAACAGCCAATCAGAATTCCAGCCATACCCAGCAATCACAGCCTGAGAACCAAGAGCCAATCAGAATCCCAGCCCGAACCACCAATCACAGCCCGAGAACCAACAGCCAATCAGAATCCCAGCCCTACCCACCAATCAGAGCCCGAGAACCAACAGCCAGTCAGAATCCCAGCCCTACCCACCAATCACAGCCCGAGAACCAACAGCCAATCAGAATCCCAGCCCTACCCACCAATCAGAGCCCGAGAACCAACAGCCAATCAGAATCCCAGCCCTACCCACCAATCAGAGCCCGAGAACCAACAGCCAATCAGAATCCCAGCCCTACCCACCAATCAGAGCCCGAGAACCCTACAGCCAGTCAGAATCCCAGCCCTACCCACCAATCAGAGCCCCAGAACCAAAAGCCAATCAGAATCCCAGCCCTACCCACCAATCGGAGCCCGAGAACAAACAGCCAGTCAGAATCCCAGCCCTAACCACCAATCGGAGCCCGAGAACCAACAGCCAGTCAGAATCCCAGCCCTACCCACCAATCAGAGCCCGAGAACCAACAGCCAGTCAGAATCCCAGCCCTACCCACCAATCAGAGCCCGAGAACCAAAAGCCAGTCAGAATACCAGCCCTACCCACCAATCAGAGCCCGAGAACCAACAGCCAATCAGAATCCCAGCCCTACCCGCCAATCGGAGCCCGAGAACCAACAGCCAGTCAGAATCCCAGCCCTACCCACCAATCGGAGCCCGAGAACCAACAGCCAGTCAGAATCCCAGCCCTACCCACCAATCGGAGCCCGAGAACCAACAGCCAGTCAGAATCCCAGCCCTACCCACCAATCAGAGCCCGAGAACCAACAGCCAGTCAGAATCCCAGCCCTACCCACCAATCAGAGCCCGAGAACCAACAGCAGTCAGAATCCCAGCCCTACCCACCAATCAGAGCCCGAGAACCAACAGCCAATCTGAATCCCAGCCCAACCGCCCTAACCACCAATCAGAGCCCGAGAACCAACAGCCAATCAGAATCACAGCCCTACCCGCCCTAACCACCAATCACAGCCCGAGAACCAACAGCCAATCAGAATCCCAGCCCTAACCACCAATCAGAACCCGAGAACCAACAGCCAATCAGAATCCCAGCCCTAACCACCAATCACAGCCGAGAACCAACAGCCAATCAGAATCCCAGCCATACCCACCAATCACAGCCCGAGAACGAACAGCCAATCAGAATCCCGGCCTACCCACCAATCAGAGCCCGAGAACCAACAGCCAATCAGAATTCCAGCCCTACCCAGCAATCACAGCCTGAGAACCAAGAGCCAATCAGAATCCCAGCCCTAACCACCAATCACAGCCCGAGAACCAACAGCCAATCAGAATCCCAGCCCTACCCACCAATCAGAGCCCGAGAACCAACAGCCAGTCAGAATCCCAGCCCTACCCACCAATCACAGCCCGAGAACCAACAGCCAATCAGAATCCCAGCCATACCCACCAATCAGAGCCCGAGAACCAACAGCCAATCAGAATCCCAGCCCTACCCACCAATCAGAGCCCGAGAACCAACAGCCAGTCAGAATCCCAGCCCTAACCACCAATCAGAGCACGAGAACCAACAGCCAGTCAAAATCCCAGCACTAACCACCAATCAGAGCCCGAGAACCAACAGCCAGTCAGAATCCCAGCCCTAACCACCAATCAGAGCCCGAGAACCAACAGCCAGTCAGAATCCCAGCCCTACCCACCAATCGGAGCCCGAGAACCAACAGCCAATCAGAATCCCAGCCCAACCCACCAATCGGAGCCCGAGAACCAACAGCCAATGAGAATCCCAGCCCTACCCACCAATCGGAGCCCGAGAACCAACAGCCAATCAGAATCCCAGCCCTACCCACCAATCGGAGCCCGAGAACCAACAGCCAGTCAGAATCCCAGCCCTACCCACCAATCGGAGCCCGAGAACCAACAGCCAGTCAGAATCCCAGCCCTACCCACCAATCGGAGCCCGAGAACCAACAGCCAGTCAGAATCCCAGCCCTACCCACCAATCGGAGCCCGAGAACCAACAGCCAGTCAGAATCCCAGCCCTACCCACCAATCGGAGCCCGAGAACCAACAGCCAGTCAGAATCCCAGCCCTACCCACCAATCAGAGCCCGAGAACCAACAGCCAGTCAGAATCCCAGCCCTACCCACCAATCAGAGCCCGAGAACCAACAGCCAATCTGAATCCCAGCCCTACCCGCCCTAACCACCAATCAGAGCCCGAGAACCAACAGCCAATCAGAATCCCAGCCCTACCCGCCCTAACCACCAATCACAGCCCGAGAACCAACAGCCAATCAGAATCCCAGCCCTAACCACCAATCAGAACCCGAGAACCAACAGCCAATCAGAATCCCAGCCCTAACCACCAATCACAGCCCGAGAACCAACAGCCAATCAGAATCCCAGCCCTACCCACCAATCACAGCCCGAGAACGAACAGCCAATCAGAATCCCGGCCCTACCCACCAATCAGAGCCCGAGAACCAACAGCCAATCAGAATTCCAGCCCTACCCAGCAATCACAGCCTGAGAACCAAGAGCCAATCAGAATCCCAGCCCTAACCACCAATCACAGCCCGAGAACCAACAGCCAATCAGAATCCCAGCCCTACCCACCAATCAGAGCCCGAGAACCAACAGCCAGTCAGAATCCCAGCCCTACCCACCAATCACAGCCCGAGAACCAACAGCCAATCAGAATCCCAGCCCTACCCACCAATCAGAGCCCGAGAACCAACAGCTAATCAGAATCCCAGCCCTACCCACCAATCAGAGCCCGAGAACCAACAGCCAATCAGAATCCCAGCCCTACCCACCAATCAGAGCCCGAGAACCCTACAGCCAGTCAGAATCCCAGCCCTACCCACCAATCAGAGCCCGAGAACCAAAAGCCAATCAGAATCCCAGCACTACCCACCAATCGGAGCCTGAGAACCAACAGCCAGTCAGAATGCCAGCCCTACCCACCAATCGGAGCCCGAGAACCAACAGCCAGTCAGAATGCCAGCCCTACCCACCAATCGGAGCCCGAGAACCAACAGCCAGTCAGAATACCAGCCCTACCCACCAATCGGAGCCCGAGAACCAACAGCCAGTCAGAATCCCAGCCCTACCCACCAATCAGAGCCTGAGAACCAACAGCCAATCAGAATCCCAGCCCTACCCGCCCTAACCACCAATCAGAGCCAGAGAACCTACAGCCAATCAGAATCCCAGCCCTACCCGCCCTAACCACCAATCACAGCCCGAGAACCAACAGCCAATCAGAATCCCAGCCCTAACCACCAATCAGAGCCCGAGAACCAACAGCCAGTCAGAATCCCAGCCCTACCCACCAATCGGAGCCCGAGAACCAACAGCCAGTCAGAATCCAAGCCCTACCCACCAATCGGAGCCCGAGAACCAACAGCCAGTCAGAATCCCAGCCCTACCCACCAATCGGAGCCCGAGAACCAACAGCCAGTCAGAATCCCAGCCCTACCCACCAATCAGAACCCGAGAACCAACAACCAATCAGAATCCCAGCCCTAACCACCAATCACAGCCCGAGAACCAACAGCCAATCAGAATCCCAGCCCTACCCACCAATCACAGCCCGAGAACCAACAGCCAATCAGAATCCCGGCCCTACCCACCAATCAGAGCCCGAGAACCAACAGCCAATCAGAATCCTAGCCCTACCCACCAATCACAGCCTGAGAACCAAGAGCCAATCAGAATCCCAGCCCTAACCACCAATCACAGCCCGAGAACCAACAGCCAATCAGAATCCCAGCCCTACCCACCAATCAGAGCCAATCAGAGAACCAACAGCCAGTCAAAATCCTAGCCCTACCCACCAATCAGAGCCCGAGAACCAACAGCCAATCAGAATCCCAGCCCTACCCACCAATCAGAGCCCGAGAACCAACAGCCAGTCAGAATCCCAGCCCTAACCACCAATCAGAGCCCGAGAACCAACAGCCAGTCTGAATCCCAGCCCTAACCACCAATCGGAGCCCGAGAACCAACAGCCAGTCAGAATCCCAGCCCTACCCACCAATCGGAGCCCGAGAACCAACAGCCAGTCAGAATCCCAGCCCTACCCACCAATCGGAGCCCGAGAACCAACAGCCAGTAAGAATCCCAGCCCTACCCACCAATCGGAGCCCGAGAACCAACAGCCAGTCAGAATCCCAGCCGTACCCACCAATCGGAGCCCGAGAACCAACAGCCAGTCAGAATCCCAGCCCTACCCACCAATCAGAGCCCGAGAACCAACAGCCAGTCAGAATCCCAGCCCTACCCACCAATCAGAGCCCGAGAACCAACAGCCAATCAGAATCCCAGCCCTACCCACCAATCAGAGCCCGAGAACCAAGAGCCAATCAGAATCCCAGCCCTAACCACCAATCACAGCCCGAGAACCAACAGCCAATCAGAATCCTAGCCCTACCCACCAATCAGAGCCAATCAGAGAACCAACAGCCAGTCAGAATCCTAGCCCTACCCACCAATCAGAGCCCGAGAACCAACAGCCAATCAGAATCCCAGCCCTACCCACCAATCAGAGCCCGAGAACCAACAGCCAGCCAGAATCCCAGCCCTAACCACCAATCAGAGCACGAGAACCAACAGCCAGTCAGAATCCCAGCACTAACCACCAATCAGAGCCCGAGAACCAACAGCCAGTCAGAATCCCAGCCCTACCCACCACTCAGAGCCCGAGAACCAACAGCCAGTCAGAATCCCAGCCCTACCCACCAATCAGAGCCCGAGAACCAACAGCCAGTCAGAATCCCAGCCCTACCCACCAATCAGAGCCCGAGAACCAACAGCCAATCTGAATCCCAGCCCAACCCGCCCTAACCACCAATCAGAGCCCGAGAACCAACAGCCAATCAGAATCCCAGCCCTACCCGCCCTAACCACCAATCACAGCCCGAGAACCAACAGCCAATCAGAATCCCAGCCCTAACCACCAATCAGAACCCGAGAACCAACAGCCAATCAGAATCCCAGCCCTAACCACCAATCACAGCCCGAGAACCAACAGCCAATCAGAATCCCAGCCATACCCACCAATCACAGCCCGAGAACGAACAGCCAATCAGAATCCCGGCCCTACCCACCAATCAGAGCCCGAGAACCAACAGCCAATCAGAATTCCAGCCCTACCCAGCAATCACAGCCTGAGAACCAAGAGCCAATCAGAATCCCAGCCCTAACCACCAATCACAGCCCGAGAACCAACAGCCAATCAGAATCCCAGCCCTACCCACCAATCAGAGCCCGAGAACCAACAGCCAGTCAGAATCCCAGCCCTACCCACCAATCACAGCCCGAGAACCAACAGCCAATCAGAATCCCAGCCATACCCACCAATCAGAGCCCGAGAACCAACAGCCAATCAGAATCCCAGCCCTACCCACCAATCAGAGCCCGAGAACCAACAGCCAGTCAGAATCCCAGCCCTAACCACCAATCAGAGCACGAGAACCAACAGCCAGTCAAAATCCCAGCACTAACCACCAATCAGAGCCCGAGAACCAACAGCCAGTCAGAATCCCAGCCCTACCCACCAATCGGAGCCCGAGAACCAACAGCCAGTCAGAATCCCAGCCCTACCCACCAATCGGAGCCCGAGAACCAACAGCCAGTCAGAATCCCAGCCCTACCCACCAATCGGAGCCCGAGAACCAACAGCCAGTCAGAATCCCAGCCCTACCCACCAATCGGAGCCCGAGAACCAACAGCCAGTCAGAATCCCAGCCCTACCCACCAATCAGAGCCCGAGAACCAACAGCCAGTCAGAATCCCAGCCCTACCCACCAATCAGAGCCCGAGAACCAACAGCCAATCTGAATCCCAGCCCTACCCGCCCTAACCACCAATCAGAGCCCGAGAACCAACAGCCAATCAGAATCCCAGCCCTACCCGCCCTAACCACCAATCACAGCCCGAGAACCAACAGCCAATCAGAATCCCAGCCCTAACCACCAATCAGAACCCGAGAACCAACAGCCAATCAGAATCCCAGCCCTAACCACCAATCACAGCCCGAGAACCAACAGCCAATCAGAATCCCAGCCCTACCCACCAATCACAGCCCGAGAACGAACAGCCAATCAGAATCCCGGCCCTACCCACCAATCAGAGCCCGAGAACCAACAGCCAATCAGAATTCCAGCCCTACCCAGCAATCACAGCCTGAGAACCAAGAGCCAATCAGAATCCCAGCCCTAACCACCAATCACAGCCCGAGAACCAACAGCCAATCAGAATCCCAGCCCTACCCACCAATCAGAGCCCGAGAACCAACAGCCAGTCAGAATCCCAGCCCTACCCACCAATCACAGCCCGAGAACCAACAGCCAATCAGAATCCCAGCCCTACCCACCAATCAGAGCCCGAGAACCAACAGCCAATCAGAATCCCAGCCCTACCCACCAATCAGAGCCCGAGAACCAACAGCCAATCAGAATCCCAGCCCTACCCACCAATCAGAGCCCGAGAACCCTACAGCCAGTCAGAATCCCAGCCCTACCCACCAATCAGAGCCCGAGAACCAAAAGCCAATCAGAATCCCAGCACTACCCACCAATCGGAGCCTGAGAACCAACAGCCAGTCAGAATGCCAGCCCTACCCACCAATCGGAGCCCGAGAACCAACAGCCAGTCAGAATGCCAGCCCTACCCACCAATCGGAGCCCGAGAACCAACAGCCAGTCAGAATACCAGCCCTACCCACCAATCGGAGCCCGAGAACCAACAGCCAGTCAGAATCCCAGCCCTACCCACCAATCAGAGCCTGAGAACCAACAGCCAATCAGAATCCCAGCCCTACCCGCCCTAACCACCAATCAGAGCCAGAGAACCTACAGCCAATCAGAATCCCAGCCCTACCCGCCCTAACCACCAATCACAGCCCGAGAACCAACAGCCAATCAGAATCCCAGCCCTAACCACCAATCAGAGCCCGAGAACCAACTGCCAGTCAGAATCCCAGCCCTACCCACCAATCGGAGCCCGAGAACCAACAGCCAGTCAGAATCCAAGCCCTACCCACCAATCGGAGCCCGAGAACCAACAGCCAGTCAGAATCCCAGCCCTACCCACCAATCGGAGCCCGAGAACCAACAGCCAGTCAGAATCCCAGCCCTACCCACCAATCAGAACCCGAGAACCAACAACCAATCAGAATCCCAGCCCTAACCACCAATCACAGCCCGAGAACCAACAGCCAATCAGAATCCCAGCCCTACCCCCAATCACAGCCCGAGAACCAACAGCCAATCAGAATCCCGGCCCTACCCACCAATCAGAGCCCGAGAACCAACAGCCAATCAGAATCCTAGCCCTACCCACCAATCACAGCCTGAGAACCAAGAGCCAATCAGAATCCCAGCCCTAACCACCAATCACAGCCCGAGAACCAACAGCCAATCAGAATCCCAGCCCTACCCACCAATCAGAGCCAATCAGAGAACAAACAGCCAGTCAAAATCCTAGCCCTACCCACCAATCAGAGCCCGAGAACCAACAGCCAATCAGAATCCCAGCCCTACCCACCAATCAGAGCCCGAGAACCAACAGCCAGTCAGAATCCCAGCCCTAACCACCAATCAGAGCCCGAGAACCAACAGCCAGTCTGAATCCCAGCCCTAACCACCAATCGGAGCCCGAGAACCAACAGCCAGTCAGAATCCCAGCCCTACCCACCAATCGGAGCCCGAGAACCAACAGCCAGTCAGAATCCCAGCCCTACCCACCAATCGGAGCCCGAGAACCAACAGCCAGTAAGAATCCCAGCCCTACCCACCAATCGGAGCCCGAGAACCAACAGCCAGTCAGAATCCCAGCCCTACCCACCAATCGGAGCCCGAGAACCAACAGCCAGTCAGAATCCCAGCCCTACCCACCAATCAGAGCCCGAGAACCAACAGCCAGTCAGAATCCCAGCCCTACCCACCAATCTGAGCCCGAGAACCAACAGCCAATCAGAATCCCAGCCCTACCCACCAATCAGAGCCCGAGAACCAAGAGCCAATCAGAATCCCAGCCCTAACCACCAATCACAGCCCGAGAACCAACAGCCAATCAGAATCCTAGCCCTACCCACCAATCAGAGCCAATCAGAGAACCAACAGCCAGTCAGAATCCTAGCCCTACCCACCAATCAGAGCCCGAGAACCAACAGCCAATCAGAATCCCAGCCCTACCCACCAATCAGAGCCCGAGAACCAACAGCCAGTCAGAATCCCAGCCCTAACCACCAATCAGAGCACGAGAACCAACAGCCAGTCAGAATCCCAGCACTAACCACCAATCAGAGCCCGAGAACCAACAGCCAGTCAGAATCCCAGCCCTACCCACCACTCAGAGCCCGAGAACCAACAGCCAGTCAGAATCCCAGCCCTACCCACCAATCAGAGCCCGAGAACCAACAGCCAGTAATAATCCCAGCCCTACCCACCAATCAGAGCCCGAGAACCAACAGCCAGTCTGAATCCCAGCCCTACCCACCAATCAGAGCCCGAGAACCAACAGCCAGTCAGAATCCCAGCCCTACCCACCAATCAGAGCCCGAGAACCAACAGCCAGTCAGAATCCCAGCCCTAACCACCAATCAGAGCCCGAGAACCAACAGCCAGTCAGAATCCCAGCCCTACCCACCACTCAGAGCCCGAGAACCAACAGCCAGTCAGAATCCCAGCCCTACCCACCAATCAGAGCCCGAGAACCAACAGCCAGTAATAATCCCAGCCCTACCCACCAATCAGAGCCCGAGAACCAACAGCCAGTCTGAATCCCAGCCCTACCCACCAATCAGAGCCCGAGAACCAACAGCCAGTCAGAATCCCAGCCCTACCCACCAATCAGAGCCCGAGAACCAACAGCCAGTCAGAATCCCAGCCCTAACCACCAATCAGAGCCCGAGAACCAACAGCCAGTCAGAATCCCAGCCCTACCCACCAGAGCCCGAGAACCAACAGCCAATCAGAATCCCAGCAATACCCACCAATAAGAGCCTGAGAACCAACAGCCAATCAGAATCCCAGCCCTACCCGCCCTAACCACCAATCAGAGCCCGAGAACCAACAGCCAATCAGAATCCCAGCCCTAACCACCAATCAGAGCCCGAGAACCAACAGCCAATCAGAATCCCAGCCCTACCCACCAATCAGAGCCCGAGAACCAACAGCCAATCAGAATCCCAGCCCTACCCACCAATCAGAGCCCGAGAAACCAACAGCCAATCAGAATCCCAGCCCTACCCACCAATCAGAGCCCGAGAACCAACAGCCGATCAGAATCCCAGCCCTACCCACCAATCAGAGCCCGAGAACCAACAGCCAATCAGAATCCCAGCCCTAACCACCAATCAGAGCCCGAGAACCAACAGCCAATCAGAATCCCAGCCCTACCCACCAATCAGAGCCCGGGAACCAACAGCCAGTCAGAATCCCAGACCTAACCACCAATCAGAGCCCGAGAACCAACAGCCAATCAGAATCCCAGCCCTTCCCACCAATCAGAGCCCGAGAACCAACAGCCAGTCAGAATAACAGCCCTACCCTCCAATCAGAGCCCGAGAACCAACAGCCAGTCAGAATCCCAGACCTAACCACCAATCACAGCCCGAGAACCAACAGCCAGTCAGAATCCCAGCCCTACCCACCAATCAGAGCCCGAGAACCAACAGCCAGTCAGAATCCCAGCCCTACCCACCAATCACAGCCCGAGAACCAACAGCCAATAAGAATCCCAGCCCTACCCACCAATCAGAGCCCGAGAACCAACAGCCAATCAGAACCCCAGCCCTACCCGCCCTAACCACCAATCAGAGCCCGAGAACCAACAGCCAATCAGAATCCCAGCCCTACCCACCAATCAGAGCCCGAGAACCAACAGCCAGTCAGAATCCCAGCCCTACCCACCAATCAGAGCCCGAGAACCAACAGCCAGTCAGAATCCCAGCCCTACCCACCAATCAGAGGCCGAGAACCAACAGCCAGTCAGAATCCCAGCCCTACCCACCAATCAGAGCCCGAGAACCAACAGCCAATCAGAATCCCAGCTCTACCCACCAATCAGAGCCCGAGAACCAACAGCCAATCAGAATCCCAGCCCTACCCACCAATCAGAGCCCGAGAACCAACAGCCAATCAGAATCCCAGCCCTACCCACCAATCAGAGCCCGAGAACCAACAGCCAATCAGAATCCCAGCCCTACCGGCCCTAACCACCAATCAGAGCCCGAGAACCAAAAGCCAATCAGAATCCCAGCCCTACTCACCAATCGGAGCCCGAGAACCAACAGCCAGTCAGAATCCCAGACCTAACCACCAATCATAGCCCGAGAACCAACAGCCAGTCAGAATGCCAGCCCTTCCCACCAATCAGAGCCCGAGAACCAACAGCCAGTCAGAATCCCAGCCCTACCCACCAATCAGAGCCGAGAACCAACAGCCAGTCAGAATCCCAGCCCTACCCACCAATCAGAGCCCGAGAACCAACAGCCAATCAGAATCCCAGCCCTACCCACCAATCACAGCCCGAGAACCAAGAGCCAATCAGAATCCCAGCCCTAACCACCAATCACAGCCCGAGAACCAACAGCCAATCAGAATCCTAGCCCTACCCACCAATCAGAGCCAATCAGAGAACCAACAGCCAGTCAGAATCCTAGCCCTACCCACCAATCAGAGCCCGAGAACCAACAGCCAATCAGAATCCCAGCCCTACCCACCAATCACAGCCCGAGAACCAAGAGCCAATCAGAATCCCAGCCCTAACCACCAATCACAGCCCGAGAACCAACAGCCAATCAGAATCCTAGCCCTACCCACCAATCAGAGCCAATCAGAGAACCAACAGCCAGTCAGAATCCCAGCCCTACCCACCAATCAGAGCCCGAGAACCAACAGCCAGTCAGAATCCCAGCCCTAACCACCAATCAGAGCACGAGAACCAACAGCCAGTCAGAATCCCAGCACTAACCACCAATCAGAGCCCGAGAACCAACAGCCAGTCAGAATCCCAGCCCTACCCACCACTCAGAGCCCGAGAACCAACAGCCAGTCAGAATCCCAGCCCTACCCACCAATCAGAGCCCGAGAACCAACAGCCAGTAATAATCCCAGCCCTACCCACCAATCAGAGCCCGAGAACCAACAGCCAGTCTGAATCCCAGCCCTACCCACCAATCAGAGCCCGAGAACCAACAGCCAGTCAGAATCCCAGCCCTACCCACCAATCAGAGCCCGAGAACCAATAGCCAGTCAGAATCCCAGCCCTAACCACCAATCAGAGCCCGAGAACCAACAGCCAGTCAGAATCCCAGCCCTACCCACCAATCAGAGCCCGAGAACCAACAGCCAATCAGAATCCCAGCCCTACCCACCAATCAGAGCCCGAGAACCAACAGCCAATCAGAATCCCAGCCCTACCCGCCCTAACCACCAATCAGAGCCCGAGAACCAACAGCCAATCAGAATCCCAGCCCTAACCACCAATCAGAGCCCGAGAACCAACAGCCAATCAGAATCCCAGCCCTACCCACCAATCAGAGCCCGAGAACCAACAGCCAATCAGAATCCCAGCCCTACCCACCAATCAGAGCCCGAGAAACCAACAGCCAATCAGAATCCCAGCCCTACCCACCAATCAGAGCCCGAGAACCAACAGCCAATCAGAATCCCAGCCCTACCCACCAATCAGAGCCCGAGAACCAACAGCCAATCAGAATCCCAGCCCTAACCACCAATCAGAGCCCGAGAACCAACAGCCAATCAGAATCCCAGCCCTACCCACCAATCAGAGCCCGGGAACCAACAGCCAGTCAGAATCCCAGACCTAACCACCAATCAGAGCCCGAGAACCAACAGCCAATCAGAATCCCAGCCCTACCCACCAATCAGAGCCCGAGAACCAACAGCCAGTCAGAATAACAGCCGTACCCTCCAATCAGAGCCCGAGAACCAACAGCCAGTCAGAATCCCAGACCTAACCACCAATCACAGCCCGAGAACCAACAGCCAGTCAGAATCCCAGCCCTACCCACCAATCAGAGCCCGAGAACCAACAGCCAGTCAGAATCCCAGCCCTACCCACCAATCACAGCCCGAGAACCAACAGCCAATAAGAATCCCAGCCCTACCCACAAATCAGAGCCCGAGAACCAACAGCCAATCAGAACCCCAGCCCTACCCGCCCTAACCACCAATCAGAGCCCGAGAACCAACAGCCAATCAGAATCCCAGCCCTACCCACCAATCAGAGCCCGAGAACCAACAGCCAGTCAGAATCCCAGCCCTACCCACCAATCAGAGCCCGAGAACCAACAGCCAGTCAGAATCCCAGCCCTACCCACCAATCAGAGCCCGAGAACCAACAGCCAGTCAGAATCCCAGCCCTACCCACCAATCAGAGCCCGAGAACCAACAGCCAATCAGAATCCCAGCTCTACCCACCAATCAGAGCCCGAGAACCAACAGCCAATCAGAATCCCAGCCCTACCCACCAATCAGAGCCCGAGAACCAACAGCCAATCAGAATCCCAGCCCTACCCACCAATCAGAGCCCGAGAACCAACAGCCAATCAGAATCCCAGCCCTACCGGCCCTAACCACCAATCAGAGCCCGAGAACCAAAAGCCAATCAGAATCCCAGCCCTACTCACCATCGGAGCCCGAGAACCAACAGCCAGTCAGAATCCCAGCCCTAACCACCAATCATAGCCCGAGAACCAACAGCCAGTCAGAATGCCAGCCCTACCCACCAATCAGAGCCCGAGAACCAACAGCCAGTCAGAATCCCAGCCCTACCCACCAATCAGAGCCGAGAACCAACAGCCAGTCAGAATCCCAGCCCTACCCACCAATCAGAGCCCGAGAACAAACAGCCAGTCAGAATCCCAGCCCTAACCACCAATCAGAGCCCGAGAACCAACAGCCAATCAGAATCCAAGTCCTACCCACCAATCAGAGCCCGAGAACCAACAGCCAATCAGAACCCCAGCTCTACCCGCCCTAACCACCAATCAGAGCCCGAGAACCAACAGCCAGTCAGAATCCCAGCCCTACCCATCAATCAGAGCCCCAGAACCAACAGCCAGTCAGAATCCCAGCCCTACCCACCAATCAGAACCCGAGAACCAACAGCCAATCTGAATCCCAGCCCTACCCGCCCTAACCACCAATCAGAGCCCGAGAACCAACAGCCAATCAGAATCCCAGCCCTACCCGCCCTAACCACCAATCACAGCCTGAGAACCAACAGCCAATCAGAATCCCAGCCCTAACCACCAATCAGAACCCGAGTCCCAACAGCCAATCAGAATCCCAGCCCTAACCACCAATCACAGCCTGAGAACCAACAGCCAATCAGAATCCCAGCCCTACCCACCAATCACAGCCCGAGAACGAACAGCCAATCAGAATCCCGGCCCTACCCACCAATCAGAGCCCGAGAACCAACAGCCAATCAGAATTCCAGCCCTACCCAGCAATCACAGCCTGAGAACTAAGAGCCAATCAGAATCCCAGCCCTAACCACCAATCACAGCCCGAGAACCAACAGCCAAACAGAATCCCAGCCCTACCCACCAATCAGAGCCCGAGAACCAACAGCCAGTCAGAATCCCAGCCCTACCCACCAATCACAGCCCGAGAACCAACAGCCAATCAGAATCCCAGCCCTAACCACCAATCACAGCCTGAGAACCAACAGCCAATCAGAATCCCAGCCTTACCCACCAATCACAGTCCGAGAACGAACAGCCAATCAGAATCCCGGCCCTACCCACCAATCAGAGCCCGAGAACCAACAGCCAATCAGAATCCCAGCCCTACCCACCAATCAGAACCCGAGAACCAACAACCAATCAGAATCCCAGCCCTAACCACCAATCACAGCCCGAGAACCAACAGCCAATCAGAATCCCAGCCCTACCCACCAATCACAGCCCGAGAACCAACAGCCAATCAGAATCCCGGCCCTACCCACCAATCAGAGCCCGAGAACCAACAGCCAATCAGAATCCCAGCCCTACCCACCAATCACAGCCTGAGAACCAAGAGCCAATCAGAATCCCAGCCCTAACCACCAATCACAGCCCGAGAACCAACAGCCAATCAGAATCCCAGCCCTACCCACCAATCAGAGCCAATCAGAGAACCAACAGCCAGTCAAAATCCTAGCCCTACCCACCAATCAGAGCCCGAGAACCAACAGCCAATCAGAATCCCAGCCCTACCCACCAATCAGAGCCCGAGAACCAACAGCCAGTCAGAATCCCAGCCCTAACCACCAATCAGAGCCCGAGAACCAACAGCCAGTCAGAATCCCAGCCCTACCCACCAATCGGAGCCCGAGAACCAACAGCCAGTCAGAATCCCAGCCCTACCCACCAATCGGAGCCCGAGAACCAACAGCCAGTCAGAATCCCAGCCCTACCCACCAATCGGAGCCCGAGAACCAACAGCCAGTCAGAATCCCAGCCCTACCCACCAATCGGAGCCCGAGAACCAACAGCCAGTCAGAATCCCAGCCCTACCCACCAATCAGAGCCCGAGAACCAACAGCCAGTCAGAATCCCAGCCCTACCCACCAATCAGAGCCCGAGAACCAACAGCCAATCAGAATCCCAGCCCTACCCACCAATCACAGCCCGAGAACCAAGAGCCAATCAGAATCCCAGCCCTAACCACCAATCACAGCCCGAGAACCAACAGCCAATCAGAATCCTAGCCCTACCCACCAATCAGAGCCAATCAGAGAACCAACAGCCAGTCAGAATCCTAGCCCTACCCACCAATCAGAGCCCGAGAACCAACAGCCAATCAGAATCCCAGCCCTACCCACCAATCAGAGCCCGAGAACCAACAGCCAGTCAGAATCCCGGCCCTAACCACCAATCAGAGCACGAGAACCAACAGCCAGTCAGAATCCCAGCACTAACCACCAATCAGAGCCCGAGAACCAACAGCCAGTCAGAATCCCAGCCCTACCCACCACTCAGAGCCCGAGAACCAACAGCCAGTCAGAATCCCAGCCCTACCCACCAATCAGAGCCCGAGAACCAACAGCCAGTAATAATCCCAGCCCTACCCACCAATCAGAGCCCGAGAACCAACAGCCAGTCTGAATCCCAGCCCTACCCACCAATCAGAGCCCGAGAACCAACAGCGAGTCAGAATCCCAGCCCTACCCACCAATCAGAGCCCGAGAACCAACAGCCAGTCAGAATCCCAGCCCTAACCACCAATCAGAGCCCGAGAACCAACAGCCAGTCAGAATCCCAGCCCTACCCACCAATCAGAGCCCGAGAACCAACAGCCAATCAGAATCCCAGCCCTACCCACCAATAAGAGCCTGAGAACCAACAGCCAATCAGAATCCCAGCCCTACCCGCCCTAACCATCAATCAGAGCCCGAGAACCAACAGCCAATCAGAATCCCAGCCCTAACCACCAATCAGAGCCCGAGAACCAACAGCCAATCAGAATCCCAGCCCTACCCACCAATCAGAGCCCGAGAACCAACAGCCAATCAGAATCCCAGCCCTACCCACCAATCAGAGCCCGAGAACCAACAGCCAATCAGAATCCCAACCCTACCCACCAATCAGAGCCCAAGAACCAACAGCCAATCAGAATCCCAGCCCTACCCACCAATCAGAGCTCGAGAACCAACAGCCAATCAGAATCCAAGCCCTAACCACCAATCAGAGACCGAGAACAAACAGCCAATCAGAATCCCAGCCCTACCCACCAATCAGAGCCCGAGAACCAACAGCCAGTCAGAATAACAGCCCTACCCACCAATCAGAGCCCGGGAACCAACAGCCAGTCAGAATCCCAGACCTAACCACCAATCAGAGCCCGAGAACCAACAGCCAATCAGAATCCCAGCCCTACCCACCAATCAGAGCCCGAGAACCAACAGCCAGTCAGAAAAACAGCCCTACCCTCCAATCAGAGCCCGAGAACCAACAGCCAGTCAGAATCCCAGACCTAACCACCAATCAGAGCCCGAGAACCAACAGCCAGTCAGAATCCCAGCCCTACCCACCAATCAGAGCCCGAGAACCAACAGCCAGTCAGAATCCCAGCCCTACCCACCAATCACAGCCCGAGAACCAACAGCCAATCAGAATCCCAGCCCTACCCACCAATCAGAGCCCGAGAACCAACAGCCAATCAGAACCGCAGCCCTACCCGCCCTAACCACCAATCAGAGCCCGAGAACCAACAGCCAATCAGAATCCCAGCCCTACCCACCAATCAGAGTCCGAGAACCAACAGCCAGTCAGAATCACAGCCCTACCCACCAATCAGAGCCCGAGAACCAACAGCCAGTCAGAATCCCAGCCCTACCCACCAATCAGAGCCCGAGAACCAACAGCCAGTCAGAATCCCAGCCCTACCCACCAATCAGAGCCCGAGAACCAACAGCCAGTCAGAATCCCAGCCCTACCCACCAATCAGAGCCCGAGAACCAACAGCCAATCAGAATCCCAGCCCTACCCACCAATCAGAGCCCGAGAACCAACAGCCAATCAGAATCCCAGCCCTACCCACCAATCAGAGCCCGAGAACCAACAGCCAATCAGAATCCCAGCCCTACCCACCAATCAGAGCCCGAGACCCAACAGCCAATCAGAATCCCAGCCCTACCGGCCCTAACCACCAATCAGAGCCCGAGAACCAAAAGCCAATCAGAATCCCAGCCCTACTCACCAATCGGAGCCCGAGAACCAACAGCCAGTCAGAATCCCAGCCCTAACCACCAATCATAGCCCGAGAACCAACAGCCAGTCAGAATCCCAGCCCTACCCACCAATCAGAGCCCGAGAACCAACAGCCAGTCAGAATCCCAGCCCTACCCACCAATCAGAGCCGAGAACCAACAGCCAGTCAGAATCCCAGCCCTACCCACCAATCAGAGCCCGAGAACAAACAGCCAGTCAGAATCCCAGCCCTAACCACCAATCAGAGCCCGAGAACCAACAGCCAATCAGAATCCAAGTCCTACCCACCAATCAGAGCCCGAGAACCAACAGCCAATCAGAACCCCAGCTCTACCCGCCCTAACCACCAATCAGAGCCCGAGAACCAACAGCCAGTCAGAATCCCAGCCCTACCCATCAATCAGAGCCCCAGAACCAACAGCCAGTCAGAATCCCAGCCCTACCCACCAATCAGAGCCCGAGAACCAACAGCCAATCTGAATCCCAGCCCTACCCGCCCTAACCACCAATCAGAGCCCGAGAACCAACAGCCAATCAGAATCCCAGCCCTACCCGCCCTAACCACCAATCACAGCCTGAGAACCAACAGCCAATCAGAATCCCAGCCCTAACCACCAATCAGAACCCGAGACCCAACAGCCAATCAGAATCCCAGCCCTAACCACCAATCACAGCCTGAGAACCAACAGCCAATCAGAATCCCAGCCCTACCCACCAATCACAGCCCGAGAACGAACAGCCAATCAGAATCCCGGCCCTACCCACCAATCAGAGCCCGAGAACCAACAGCCAATCAGAATTCCAGCCCTACCCAGCAATCACAGCCTGAGAACTAAGAGCCAATCAGAATCCCAGCCCTAACCACCAATCACAGCCCGAGAACCAACAGCCAAACAGAATCCCAGCCCTACCCACCAATCAGAGCCCGAGAACCAACAGCCAGTCAGAATCCCAGCCCTACCCACCAATCACAGCCCGAGAACCAACAGCCAATCAGAATCCCAGCCCTACCCACCAATCAGAGCCCGAGAACCAACAGCCAATCAGAATCCCAGCCCTACCCACCAATCAGAGCCCGAGAACCAACAGCCAGTCAGAATCCCAGCCCTACCCACCAATCACAGCCCGAGAACCAACAGCCAATCAGAATCCCAGCCCTACCCACCAATCAGAGCCATGGAACCAACAGCCAATCAGAATCCCAGCCCTACCCACCAATCAGAGCCCGAGAACCAACAGCCAATCAGAATCCCAGCCCTACCCACCAATCAGAGCCCGAGAACCCTACAGCCAGTCAGAATCCCAGCCCTACCCACCAATCGGAGCCCGAGAACCAACAGCCAGTCAGAATACCAGCCCTACCCACCAATCGGAGCCCGAGAACCAACAGCCAGTCAGAATCCCAGCCCTACCTACCAATCAGAGCCCGAGAACCAACAGCCAGTCAGAATCCCAGCCCTACCCACCAATCACAGCCTGAGAACCAACAGCCAGTCAGAATCCCAGCCCTACCCACCAATCACAGCCTGAGAACCAACAGCCAGTCAGAATCCCAGCCTTAACCACCAATCAGAGCCCGAGAACCAACAGCCATTCAGAATCCCAGCCCTACCCATCAATCAGAGCCCGAGAACCAACAGCCAATCAGAATCCCAGCCCTACCCGCCCTAACCACCAATCAGAGCCCGAGAACCAAAAGCCAATCAGAATCCCAGCCCTACCCACCAATCGGAGCCCGAGAACCAACAGCCAGTCAGAATTCCAGCCCTAACCACCAATCGGAGCCCGAGAACCAACAGCCAGTCAGAATCCCAGCCCTACCCACCAATCGGGGCCCGAGAACCAACAGCCAGTCAGAATACCAGCCCTACCCACCAATCGGAGCCCGAGAACCAACAGCCAGTCAGAATCCCAGCCCTACCCACCAATCAGAGCCCGAGAACCAACAGCCAGTCAGAATCCCAAACCTACCCACCAATCAGAGCCCGAGAACCCACAGCCAGTCAGAATCCCAGCCCTACCCACCAATCACAGCCCGAGAACGAACAGCCAATCAGAATCCCGGCCCTACCCACCAATCAGAGCCCGAGAACCAACAGCCAGTCAGAATCCCAGCCCTAACCACCAATCGGAGCCCGAGAACCAACAGCCAGTCAGAATCCCAGCCCTACCCACCAATCGGAGTCCGAGAACCAACAGCCAGTCAGAATCCCAGCCCTACCCACCAATCGGAGCCCGAGAACCAACAGCCAGTCAGAATCCCAGCCCTACCCACCAATCAGAGCCCGAGAACCAACAGCCAGTCAGAATCCCAGCCCTAACCACCAATCGGAGCCCGAGAACCAACAGCCAATCAGAATCCCAGCCCTAAACACCAATCACAGCCCGAGAACGAACAGCCAATCAGAATCCCGGCCCTACCCACCAATCAGAGCCCGAGAACCAACAGCCAATCAGAATTCCAGCCCTACCCAGCAATCACAGCCTGAGAACCAAGAGCCAATCAGAATCCCAGCCCTAACCACCAATCACAGCCCGAGAACCAACAGCCAGTCAGAATCCCAGCCCTAACCACCAATCGGAGCCCGAGAACCAACAGCCAGTCAGAATCCCAGCCCTACCCACCAATCAGAGCCCGAGATCCAACAGCCAGTCAGAATACCAGCCCTACCCACCAATCAGAGCCCGAGAACCAACAGCCAGTCAGAATACCAGCCCTACCCACCAATCAGAGCCCGAGAACCAACAGCCAGTCAGAATCCCAGCCCTACCCACCAATCAGAGCCCGAGAACCAACAGCCAGTCAGAATCCCAGCCCTACCCACCAATCAGAGCCCGAGAACCAACAGCCAATCTGAATCCCAGCCCTACCCGCCCTAACCACCAATCAGAGCCCGAGAACCAACAGCCAATCAGAATCCCAGCCCTACCCGCCCTAACCACCAATCACAGCCCGAGAACCAACAGCCAATCAGAATCCCAGCCCTAACCACCAATCAGAACCTGAGACCCAACAGCCAATCAGAATCCCAGCCCTAACCACCAATCACAGCCCGAGAACCAACAGCCAGTCAGAATCCCAGCCCTACCCACCAATCAGAGCCCGAGAACCAACAGCCAGTCAGAATCCCAGCCCTACCCACCAATCAGAGCCCGAGAACCAACAGCCAATCAGAATCCCAGCCCTACCCACCAATCAGAGCCCGAGAACCAACAGCCAATCAGAATCCCAGCCCTACCCACCAATCAGAGCCCGAGAACCAACAGCCAATCAGAATCCCAGCCCTACCCACCAATCAGAACCCGAGAACCAACAACCAATCAGAATCCCAGCCCTAACCACCAATCACAGCCCGAGAACCAACAGCCAATCAGAATCCCAGCCCTACCCACCAATCACAGCCCGAGAACCAACAGCCAATCAGAATCCCGGCCCTACCCACCAATCAGAGCCCGAGAACCAACAGCCAATCAGAATCCCAGCCCTACCCACCAATCACAGCCTGAGAACCAAGAGCCAATCAGAATCCCAGCCCTAACCACCAATCACAGCCCGAGAACCAACAGCCAATCAGAATCCCAGCCCTACCCACCAATCAGAGCCAATCAGAGAACCAACAGCCAGTCAAAATCCTAGCCCTACCCACCAATCAGAGCCCGAGAACCAACAGCCAATCAGAATCCCAGCCCTACCCACCAATCAGAGCCCGAGAACCAACAGCCAGTCAGAATCCCAGCCCTAACCACCAATCGGAGCCCGAGAACCAACAGCCAGTCAGAATCCCAGCCCTACCCACCAATCGGAGCCCGAGAACCAACAGCCAGTCAGAATCCCAGCCCTACCCACCAATCGGAGCCCGAGAACCAACAGCCAGTCAAAATCCCAGCCCTACCCACCAATCGGAGCCCGAGAACCAACAGCCAGTCAGAATCCCAGCCCTACCCACCAATCGGAGCCCGAGAACCAACAGCCAGTCAGAATCCCAGCCCTACCCACCAATCAGAGCCCGAGAACCAACAGCCAGTCAGAATCCCAGCCCTACCCACCAATCAGAGCCCGAGAACCAACAGCCAATCAGAATCCCAGCCCTACCCACCAATCACAGCCCGAGAACCAAGAGCCAATCAGAATCCCAGCCCTAACCACCAATCACAGCCCGAGAACCAACAGCCAATCAGAATCCTAGCCCTACCCACCAATCAGAGCCAATCAGAGAACCAACAGCCAGTCAGAATCCTAGCCCTACCCACCAATCAGAGCCCGAGAACCAACAGCCAATCAGAATCCCAGCCCTACCCACCAATCAGAGCCCGAGAACCAACAGCCAGTCAGAATCCCGGCCCTAACCACCAATCAGAGCACGAGAACCAACAGCCAGTCAGAATCCCAGCACTAACCACCAATCAGAGCCCGAGAACCAACAGCCAGTCAGAATCCCAGCCCTACCCACCACTCAGAGCCCGAGAACGAACAGCCAGTCAGAATCCCAGCCCTACCCACCAATCAGAGCCCGAGAACCAACAGCCAGTAATAATCCCAGCCCTACCCACCAATCAGAGCCCGAGAACCAACAGCCAGTCTGAATCCCAGCCCTACCCACCAATCAGAGCCCGAGAACCAACAGCCAGTCAGAATCCCAGCCCTACCCACCAATCAGAGCCCGAGAACCAACAGCCAGTCAGAATCCCAGCCCTAACCACCAATCAGAGCCCGAGAACCAACAGCCAGTCAGAATCCCAGCCCTACCCACCAATCAGAGCCCGAGAACCAACAGCCAATCAGAATCCCAGCCCTACCCACCAATAAGAGCCTGAGAACCAACAGCCAATCAGAATCCCAGCCCTACCCGCCCTAACCATCAATCAGAGCCCGAGAACCAACAGCCAATCAGAATCCCAGCCCTAACCACCAATCAGAGCCCGAGAACCAACAGCCAATCAGAATCCCAGCCCTACCCACCAATCAGAGCCCGAGAACCAACAGCCAATCAGAATCCCAGCCCTACCCACCAATCAGAGCCCGAGAACCAACAGCCAATCAGAATCCCAGCCCTACCCACCAATCAGAGCCCGAGAACCAACAGCCAATCAGAATCCCAGCCCTACCCACCAATCAGAGCTCGAGAACCAACAGCCAATCAGAATCCCAGCCCTAACCACCAATCAGAGCCCGAGAACAAACAGCCAATCAGAATCCCAGCCCTACCCACCAATCAGAGCCCGAGAACCAACAGCCAGTCAGAATAACAGCCCTACCCACCAATCAGAGCCCGGGAACCAACAGCCAGTCAGAATCCCAGACCTAACCACCAATCAGAGCCCGAGAACCAACAGCCAATCAGAATCCCAGCCCTACCCACCAATCAGAGCCCGAGAACCAACAGCCAGTCAGAAAAACAGCCCTACCCTCCAATCAGAGCCCGAGAACCAACAGCCAGTCAGAATCCCAGACCTAACCACCAATCACAGCCCGAGAACCAACAGCCAGTCAGAATCCCAGCCCTACCCACCAATCAGAGCACGAGAACCAACAGCCAGTCAGAATCCCAGCCCTACCCACCAATCACAGCCCGAGAACCAACAGCCAATCAGAATCCCAGCCCTACCCACCAATCAGAGCCCGAGAACCAACAGCCAATCAGAACCCCAGCCCTACCCGCCCTAACCACCAATCAGAGCCCGAGAACCAACAGCCAATCAGAATCCCAGCCCTACCCACCAATCAGAGCCCGAGAACCAACAGCCAGTCAGAATCACAGCCCTACCCACCATCAGAGCCCGAGAACCAACAGCCAGTCAGAATCCCAGCCCTACCCACCAATCAGAGCCCGAGAACCAACAGCCAGTCAGAATCCCAGCCCTACCCACCAATCAGAGCCCGAGAACCAACAGCCAGTCAGAATCCCAGCCCTACCCACCAATCAGAGCCCGAGAACCAACAGCCAATCAGAATCCCAGCCCTACCCACCAATCAGAGCCCGAGAACCAACAGCCAATCAGAATCCCAGCCCTACCCACCAATCAGAGCCCGAGACCCAACAGCCAATCAGAATCCCAGCCCTACCGGCCCTAACCACCAATCAGAGCCCGAGAACCAAAAGCCAATCAGAATCCCAGCCCTACTCACCAATCGGAGCCCGAGAACCAACAGCCAGTCAGAATCCCAGCCCTAACCACCAATCATAGCCCGAGAACCAACAGCCAGTCAGAATCCCAGCCCTACCCACCAATCAGAGCCCGAGAACCAACAGCCAGTCAGAATCCCAGCCCTACCCACCAATCAGAGCCGAG
Organism: Pleurodeles waltl; assembly: GCF_031143425.1. Classification (NCBI taxonomy): domain Eukaryota; kingdom Metazoa; phylum Chordata; class Amphibia; order Caudata; family Salamandridae; genus Pleurodeles; species Pleurodeles waltl. The sequence continues at coordinate 28,776 of NW_027150061.1, forward strand.
AACCAACAGCCAGTCAGAATCCCAGCCCTACCCACCAATCAGAGCCCGAGAACAAACAGCCAGTCAGAATCCCAGCCCTAACCACCAATCAGAGCCCGAGAACCAACAGCCAATCAGAATCCAAGTCCTACCCACCAATCAGAGCCCGAGAACCAACAGCCAATCAGAACCCCAGCTCTACCCGCCCTAACCACCAATCAGAGCCCGAGAACCAACAGCCAGTCAGAATCCCAGCCCTACCCATCAATCAGAGCCCCAGAACCAACAGCCAGTCAGAATCCCAGCCCTACCCACCAATCAGAGCCCGAGAACCAACAGCCAATCTGAATCCCAGCCCTACCCGCCCTAACCACCAATCAGAGCCCGAGAACCAACAGCCAATCAGAATCCCAGCCCTACCCGCCCTAACCACCAATCACAGCCTGAGAACCAACAGCCAATCAGAATCCCAGCCCTAACCACCAATCAGAACCCGAGACCCAACAGCCAATCAGAATCCCAGCCCTAACCACCAATCACAGCCTGAGAACCAACAGCCAATCAGAATCCCAGCCCTACCCACCAATCACAGCCCGAGAACGAACAGCCAATCAGAATCCCGGCCCTACCCACCAATCAGAGCCCGAGAACCAACAGCCAATCAGAATTCCAGCCCTACCCAGCAATCACAGCCTGAGAACTAAGAGCCAATCAGAATCCCAGCCCTAACCACCAATCACAGCCCGAGAACCAACAGCCAAACAGAATCCCAGCCCTACCCACCAATCAGAGCCCGAGAACCAACAGCCAGTCAGAATCCCAGCCCTACCCACCAATCACAGCCCGAGAACCAACAGCCAATCAGAATCCCAGCCCTACCCACCAATCAGAGCCCGAGAACCAACAGCCAATCAGAATCCCAGCCCTACCCACCAATCAGAGCCCGAGAACCAACAGCCAGTCAGAATCCCAGCCCTACCCACCAATCACAGCCCGAGAACCAACAGCCAATCAGAATCCCAGCCCTACCCACCAATCAGAGCCATGGAACCAACAGCCAATCAGAATCCCAGCCCTACCCACCAATCAGAGCCCGAGAACCAACAGCCAATCAGAATCCCAGCCCTACCCACCAATCAGACCCCGAGAACCCTACAGCCAATCAGAATCCCAGCCCTACCCACCAATCGGAGCCCGAGAACCAACAGCCAGTCAGAATACCAGCCCTACCTACCAATCGGAGCCCGAGAACCAACAGCCAGTCAGAATCCCAGCCCTACCTACCAATCAGAGCCCGAGAACCAACAGCCAGTCAGAATCCCAGCCCTACCCACCAATCACAGCCTGAGAACCAACAGCCAATCAGAATCCCAGCCCTACCCACCAATCACAGCCTGAGAACCAACAGCCAGTCAGAATCCCAGCCCTAACCACCAATCAGAGCCCGAGAACCAACAGCCATTCAGAATCCCAGCCCTACCCACCAATCAGAGCCCGAGAACCAACAGCCAATCAGAATCCCAGCCCTACCCGCCCTAACCACCAATCAGAGCCCGAGAACCAAAAGCCAATCAGAATCCCAGCCCTACCCACCAATCGGAGCCCGAGAACCAACAGCCAGTCAGAATCCCAGCCCTAACCACCAATCGGAGCCCGAGAACCAACAGCCAGTCAGAATCCCAGCCCTACCCACCAATCGGGGCCTGAGAACCAACAGCCAGTCAGAATACCAGCCCTACCCACCAATCGGAGCCCGAGAACCAACAGCCAGTCAGAATCCCAGCCCTACCCACCAATCAGAGCCCGAGAACCAACAGCCAGTCAGAATCCCAGACCTACCCACCAATCAGAGCCCGAGAACCCACAGCCAGTCAGAATCCCAGCCCTACCCACCAATCACAGCCCGAGAACGAACAGCCAATCAGAATCCCGGCCCTACCCACCAATCAGAGCCCGAGAACCAACAGCCAGTCAGAATCCCAGCCCTAACCACCAATCGGAGCCCGAGAACCAACAGCCAGTCAGAATCCCAGCCCTACCCACCAATCGGAGTCCGAGAACCAACAGCCAGTCAGAATCCCAGCCCTACCCACCAATCGGAGCCCGAGAACCAACAGCCAGTCAGAATCCCAGCCCTACCCACCAATCAGAGCCCGAGAACCAACAGCCAGTCAGAATCCCAGCCCTAACCACCAATCGGAGCCCGAGAACCAACAGCCAATCAGAATCCCAGCCCTAAACACCAATCACAGCCCGAGAACCAACAGCCAATCAGAATCCCGGCCCTACCCACCAATCAGAGCCCGAGAACCAACAGCCAATCAGAATTCCAGCCCTACCCAGCAATCACAGCCTGAGAACCAAGAGCCAATCAGAATCCCAGCCCTAACCACCAATCACAGCCCGAGAACCAACAGCCAGTCAGAATCCCAGCCCTAACCACCAATCGGAGCCCGAGAACCAACAGCCAGTCAGAATCCCAGCCCTACCCACCAATCAGAGCCCGAGAACCAACAGCCAGTCAGAATACCAGCCCTACCCACCAATCAGAGCCCGAGAACCAACAGCCAGTCAGAATACCAGCCCTACCCACCAATCAGAGCCCGAGAACCAACAGCCAGTCAGAATCCCAGCCCTACCCACCAATCAGAGCCCGAGAACCAACAGCCAGTCAGAATCCCAGCCCTACCCACCAATCAGAGCCCGAGAACCAACAGCCAATCTGAATCCCAGCCCTACCCGCCCTAACCACCAATCAGAGCCCGAGAACCAACAGCCAATCAGAATCCCAGCCCTACCCGCCCTAACCACCAATCACAGCCCGAGAACCAACAGCCAATCAGAATCCCAGCCCTAACCACCAATCAGAACCTGAGACCCAACAGCCAATCAGAATCCCAGCCCTAACCACCAATCACACCCCGAGAACCAACAGCCAGTCAGAATCACAGCCCTACCCACCAATCAGAGCCCGAGAACCAACAGCCAGTCAGAATCCCAGCCCTACCCACCAATCAGAGCCCGAGAACCAACAGCCAGTCAGAATCCCAGCCCTACCCACCAATCAGAGCCCGAGAACCAACAGCCAGTCAGAATCCCAGCCCTACCCACCAATCAGAGCCCGAGAACCAACAGCCAATCAGAATCCCAGCCCTACCCACCAATCAGAGCCCGAGAACCAACAGCCAATCAGAATCCCAGCCCTACCCACCAATCAGAGCCCGAGAACCAACAGCCAATCAGAATCCCAGCCCTACCCACCAATCAGAGCCCGAGACCCAACAGCCAATCAGAATCCCAGCCCTACCGGCCCTAACCACCAATCAGAGCCCGAGAACCAAAAGCCAATCAGAATCCCAGCCCTACTCACCAATCGGAGCCCGAGAACCAACAGCCAGTCAGAATCCCAGCCCTAACCACCAATCATAGCCCGAGAACCAACAGCCAGTCAGAATCCCAGTCCTACCCACCAATCAGAGCCCGAGAACCAACAGCGAGTCAGAATCCCAGCCCTACCCACCAATCAGAGCCGAGAACCAACAGCCAGTCAGAATCCCAGCCCTACCCACCAATCAGAGCCCGAGAACAAACAGCCAGTCAGAATCCCAGCCCTAACCACCAATCAGAGCCCGAGAACCAACAGCCAATCAGAATCCAAGTCCTACCCACCAATCAGAGCCCGAGAACCAACAGCCAATCAGAACCCCAGCTCTACCCGCCCTAACCACCAATCAGAGCCCGAGAACCAACAGCCAGTCAGAATCCCAGCCCTACCCATCAATCAGAGCCCCAGAACCAACAGCCAGTCAGAATCCCAGCCCTACCCACCAATCAGAGCCCGAGAACCAACAGCCAATCTGAATCCCAGCCCTACCCGCCCTAACCACCAATCAGAGCCCGAGAACCAACAGCCAATCAGAATCCCAGCCCTACCCGCCCTAACCACCAATCACAGCCTGAGAACCAACAGCCAATCAGAATCCCAGCCCTAACCACCAATCAGAACCCGAGACCCAACAGCCAATCAGAATCCCAGCCCTAACCACCAATCACAGCCTGAGAACCAACAGCCAATCAGAATCCCAGCCCTACCCACCAATCACAGCCCGAGAACGAACAGCCAATCAGAATCCCGGCCCTACCCACCAATCAGAGCCCGAGAACCAACAACCAATCAGAATTCCAGCCCTACCCAGCAATCACAGCCTGAGAACTAAGAGCCAATCAGAATCCCAGCCCTAACCACCAATCACAGCCCGAGAACCAACAGCCAAACAGAATCCCAGCCCTACCCACCAATCAGAGCCCGAGAACCAACAGCCAGTCAGAATCCCAGCCCTACCCACCAATCACAGCCCGAGAACCAACAGCCAATTAGAATCCCAGCCCTACCCACCAATCAGAGCCCGAGAACCAACAGCCAATCAGAATCCCAGCCCTACCTACCAATCAGAGCCCGAGAACCAACAGCCAGTCAGAATCCCAGCCCTACCCACCAATCACAGCCCGAGAACCAACAGCCAATCAGAATCCCAGCCCTACCCACCAATCAGAGCCATGGAACCAACAGCCAATCAGAATCCCAGCCCTACCCACCAATCAGAGCCCGAGAACCAACAGCCAATCAGAATCCCAGCCCTACCCACCAATCAGAGCCCGAGAACCCTACAGCCAGTCAGAATCCCAGCCCTACCCACCAATCGGAGCCCGAGAACCAACAGCCAGTCAGAATACCAGCCCTACCCACCAATCGGAGCCCGAGAACCAACAGCCAGTCAGAATCCCAGCCCTACCTACCAATCAGAGCCCGAGAACCAACAGCCAGTCAGAATCCCAGCCCTACCCACCAATCACAGCCTGAGAACCAACAGCCAGTCAGAATCACAGCCCTACCCACCAATCACAGCCTGAGAACCAACAGCCAGTCAGAATCCCAGCCCTAACCACCAATCAGAGCCCGAGAACCAACAGCCATACAGAATCCCAGCCCTACCCACCAATCAGAGCCCGAGAACCAACAGCCAATCAGAATCCGAGCCCTACCCGCCCTAACCACCAATCAGAGCCCGAGAACCAAAAGCCAATCAGAATCCCAGCCCTACCCACCAATCGGAGCCCGAGAACCAACAGCCAGTCAGAATCCCAGCCCTAACCACCAATCGGAGCCCGAGAACCAACAGCCAGTCAGAATCCCAGCCCTACCCACCAATCGGGGCCCGAGAACCAACAGCCAGTCAGAATACCAGCCCTACCCACCAATCGGAGCCCGAGAACCAACAGCCAGTCAGAATCCCAGCCCTACCCACCAATCAGAGCCCGAGAACCAACAGCCAGTCAGAATCCCAGACCTACCCACCAATCAGAGCCCGAGAACCCACAGCCAGTCAGAATCCCAGCCCTACCCACCAATCACAGCCCGAGAACGAACAGCCAATCAGAATCCCGGCCCTACCCACCAATCAGAGCCCGAGAACCAACAGCCAGTCAGAATCCCAGCCCTAACCACCAATCGGAGCCCGAGAACCAACAGGCAGTCAGAATCCCAGCCCTACCCACCAATCGGAGTCCGAGAACCAACAGCCAGTCAGAATCCCAGCCCTACCCACCAATCGGAGCCCGAGAACCAACAGCCAGTCAGAATCCCAGCCCTACCCACCAATCAGAGCCCGAGAACCAACAGCCAGTCAGAATCCCAGCCCTAACCACCAATCACAGCCCGAGAACCAACAGCCAATCAGAATCCCAGCCCTACCCACCAATCACAGCCCGAGAACGAACAGCCAATCAGAATCCCGGCCCTACCCACCAATCAGAGCCCGAGAACCAACAGCCAATCAGAATTCCAGCCATACCCAGCAATCACAGCCTGAGAACCAAGAGCCAATCAGAATCCCAGCCCGAACCACCAATCACAGCCCGAGAACCAACAGCCAATCAGAATCCCAGCCCTACCCACCAATCAGAGCCCGAGAACCAACAGCCAGTCAGAATCCCAGCCCTACCCACCAATCACAGCCCGAGAACCAACAGCTAATCAGAATCCCAGCCCTACCCACCAATCAGAGCCCGAGAACCAACAGCCAATCAGAATCCCAGCCCTACCCACCAATCAGAGCCCGAGAACCAACAGCCAATCAGAATCCCAGCCCTACCCACCAATCAGAGCCCGAGAACCCTACAGCCAGTCAGAATCCCAGCCCTACCCACCAATCAGAGCCCCAGAACCAAAAGACAATCAGAATCCCAGCCCTACCCACCAATCGGAGCCCGAGAACAAACAGCCAGTCAGAATCCCAGCCCTAACCACCAATCGGAGCCCGAGAACCAACAGCCAGTCAGAATCCCAGCCCTACCCACCAATCACAGCCCGAGAACCAACAGCCAGTCAGAATCCCAGCCCTACCCACCAATCAGAGCCCGAGAACCAAAAGCCAGTCAGAATACCAGCCCTACCCACCAATCAGAGCCCGAGAACCAACAGCCAATCAGAATCCCAGCCCTAACCACCAATCAGAACCCGAGAACCAAGAGCCAATCAGAATCCCAGCCCTAACCACCAATCACAGCCCGAGAACCAACAGCCAATCAGAATCCCAGCCCTACCCACCAATCACAGCCCGAGAACGAACAGCCAATCAGAATCCCGGCCCTACCCACCAATCAGAGCCCGAGAACCAACAGCCAATCAGAATTCCAGCTCTACCCAGCAATCACAGCCTGAGAACCAAGAGCCAATCAGAATCCCAGCCCTAACCACCAATCACAGCCCGAGAACCAACAGCCAATCAGAATCCCAGCCCTACCCACCAATCAGAGCCCGAGAACCAACAGCCAGTCAGAATCCCAGCCCTACCCACCAATCACAGCCCGAGAACCAACAGCCAATCAGAATCCCAGCCATACCCACCAATCAGAGCCCGAGAACCAACAGCCAATCAGAATCCCAGCCCTACCCACCAATCAGAGCCCGAGAACCAACAGCCAGTCAGAATCCCAGCCCTAACCACCAATCAGAGCACGAGAACCAACAGCCAGTCAGAATCCCAGCACTAACCACCAATCAGAGCCCGAGAACCAACAGCCAGTCAGAATCCCAGCCCTAACCACCAATCAGAGCCCGAGAACCAACAGCCAGTCAGAATCCCAGCCCTACCCACCAATCAGAGCCCGAGAACCAACAGCCAATCAGAATCCCAGCCCAACCCACCAATCGGAGCCCGAGAACCAACAGCCAATGAGAATCCCAGCCCTACCCACCAATCGGAGCCCGAGAACCAACAGCCAATCAGAATCCCAGCCCTACCCACCAATCGGAGCCCGAGAACCAACAGCCAGTCAGAATCCCAGCCCTACCCACCAATCGGAGCCCGAGAACCAACAGCCAGTCAGAATCCCAGCCCTACCCACCAATCGGAGCCCGAGAACCAACAGCCAGTCAGAATCCCAGCCCTACCCACCAATCGGAGCCCGAGAACCAACAGCCAGTCAGAATCCCAGCCCTACCCACCAATCGGAGCCCGAGAACCAACAGCCAGTCAGAATCCCAGCCCTACCCACCAATCAGAGCCCGAGAACCAACAGCCAGTCAGAATCCCAGCCCTACCCACCAATCAGAGCCCGAGAACCAACAGCCAGTCAGAATCCCAGCCCTACCCACCAATCAGAGCCCGAGAACCAACAGCCAATCTGAATCCCAGCCCTACCCGCCCTAACCACCAATCAGAGCCCGAGAACCAACAGCCAATCAGAATCCCAGTCCTACCCGCCCTAACCACCAATCACAGCCCGAGAACCAACAGCCAATCAGAATCCCAGCCCTACCCACCAATCACAGCCCGAGAACGAACAGCCAATCAGAATCCCGGCCCTACCCACCAATCAGAGCCCGAGAACCAACAGCCAATCAGAATTCCAGCCCTACCCAGCAATCACAGCCTGAGAACCAAGAGCCAATCAGAATCCCAGCCCTAACCACCAATCACAGCCCGAGAACCAACAGCCAATCAGAATCCCAGCCCTACCCACCAATCAGAGCCCGAGAACCAACAGACAGTCAGAATCCCAGCCCTACCCACCAATCACAGCCCGAGAACCAACAGCCAATCAGAATCCCAGCCCTACCCACCAATCAGAGCCCGAAAACCAACAGCCAATAAGAATCCCAGCCCTACCCACCAATCGGAGCCCGAGAACCAACAGCCAATCAGAATCCCAGCCCTACCCACCAATCAGAGCCCGAGAACTCTACAGCCAGTCAGAATCCCAGCCCTACCCACCAATCAGAGCCCGAGAACCAAAAGCCAATCAGAATCCCAGCCCTACCCACCAATCGGAGCCTGAGAACCAACAGCCAGTCAGAATGCCAGCCCTACCCACCAATCGGAGCCCGAGAACCAACAGCCAGTCAGAATGCCAGCCCTACCCACCAATCGGAGCCCGAGAACCAACAGCCAGTCAGAATACCAGCCCTACCCACCAATCGGAGCCCGAGAACCAACAGCCAGTCAGAATCCCAGCCCTACCCACCAATCAGAGCCTGAGAACCAACAGCCAATCAGAATCCCAGCCCTACCCGCCCTAACCACCAATCAGAGCCCGAGAACCTACAGCCAATCAGAATCCCAGCCCTACCCGCCCTAACCACCAATCACAGCCCGAGAACCAACAGCCAGTCAGAATCCCAGCCCTACCCACCAATCGGAGCCCGAGAACCAACAGCCAGTCAGAATCCCAGCCCTACCCACCAATCAGAACCCGAGAACCAACAACCAATCAGAATCCAAGCCCTAACCACCAATCACAGCCCGAGAACCAACAGCCAATCAGAATCCCAGCCCTACCCACCAATCACAGCCCGAGAACCAACAGCCAATCAGAATCCCGGCCCTACCCACCAATCAGAGCCCGAGAACCAACAGCCAATCAGAATCCCAGCCCTACCCACCAATCACAGCCTGAGAACCAAGAGCCAATCAGAATCCCAGCCCTAACCACCAATCACAGCCCGAGAACCAACAGCCAATCAGAATCCCAGCCCTACCCACCAATCAGAGCCAATCAGAGAACCAACAGCCAGTCAAAATCCTAGCCCTACCCACCAATCAGAGCCCGAGAACCAACAGCCAATCAGAATCCCAGCCCTACCCACCAATCGGAGCCCGAGAACCAACAGCCAGTCAGAATCCCAGCCCTAACCACCAATCGGAGCCCGAGAACCAACAGCCAGTCTGAATCCCAGCCCTAACCACCAATCGGAGCCCGAGAACCAACAGCCAGTCAGAATCCCAGCCCTACCCACCAATCGGAGCCCGAGAACCAACAGCCAGTCAGAATCCCAGCCCTACCCACCAATCGGAGCCCGAGAACCAACAGCCAGTCAGAATCCCAGCCCTACCCACCAATCGGAGCCCGAGAACCAACAGCCAGTCAGAATCCCAGCCCTACCCACCAATCAGAGCCCGAGAACCAACAGCCAGTCAGAATCCCAGCCCTACCCACCAATCAGAGCCCGAGAACCAACAGCCAATCAGAATCCCAGCCCTACCCACCAATCACAGCCCGAGAACCAAGAGCCAATCAGAATCCCAGCCCTAACCACCAATCACAGCCCGAGAACCAACAGCCAATCAGAATCCTAGCCCTACCCACCAATCAGAGCCAATCAGAGAACCAACAGCCAGTCAGAATCCTAGCCCTACCCACCAATCAGAGCCCGAGAACCAACAGCCAATCAGAATCCCAGCCCTACCCACCAATCAGAGCCCGAGAACCAACAGCCAGTCAGAATCCCAGCCCTAACCACCAATCAGAGCACGAGAACCAACAGCCAGTCAGAATCCCAGCACTAACCACCAATCAGAGCCCGAGAACCAACAGCCAGTCAGAATCCCAGCCCTACCCACCACTCAGAGCCCGAGAACCAACAGCCAGTCAGAATCCCAGCCCTACCCACCAATCAGAGCCCGAGAACCAACAGCCAGTAATAATCCCTGCCCTACCCACCAATCAGAGCCCGAGAACCAACAGCCAGTCTGAATCCCAGCCCTACCCACCAATCAGAGCCCGAGAACCAACAGCCAGTCAGAATCCCAGCCCTACCCACCAATCAGAGCCCGAGAACCAACAGCCAGTCAGAATCCCAGCCCTAACCACCAATCAGAGCCCGAGAACCAACAGCCAGTCAGAATCCCAGCCCTACCCACCAATCAGAGCCCGAGAACCAACAGCCAATCAGAATCCCAGCCCTACCCACCAATAAGAGCCTGAGAACCAACAGCCAATCAGAATCCCAGCCCTACCCGCCCTAACCACCAATCAGAGCCCGAGAACCAACAGCCAATCAGAATCCCAGCCCTAACCACCAATCAGAGCCCGAGAACCAACAGCCAATCAGAATCCCAGCCCTACCCTCCAATCAGAGCCCGAGAACCAACAGCCAATCAGAATCACAGCCCTACCCACCAATCAGAGCCCGAGAAACCAACAGCCAATCAGAATCCCAGCTCTACCCACCAATCAGAGCCCGAGAACCAACAGCCAATCAGAATCCCAGCCCTACCCACCAATCAGAGCCCGAGAACCAACAGCCAATCAGAATCCCAGCCCTAACCACCAATCAGAGCCCGAGAACCAACAGCCAATCAGAATCCCAGCCCTACCCACCAATCAGAGCCCGGGAACCAACAGCCAGTCAGAATCCCAGACCTAACATCCAATCAGAGCCCGAGAACCAACAGCCAATCAGAATCCCAGCCCTACCCACCAATCAGAGCCCGAGAACCAACAGCCAGTCAGAATAACAGCCCTACCCTCCAATCAGAGCCCGAGAAAAAACAGCCAGTCAGAATCCCAGACCTAACCACCAATCACAGCCCGAGAACCAACAGCCAGTCAGAATCCCAGCCCTACCCACCAATCAGAGCCCGAGAACCAACAGCCAGTCAGAATCCCAGCCCTACCCACCAATCACAGCCCGAGAACCAACAGCCAATAAGAATCCCAGCCCTACCCACCAATCAGAGCCCGAGAACCAACAGCCAATCAGAACCCCAGCCCTACCCGCCCTAACCACCAATCAGAGCCCGAGAACCAACAGCCAATCAGAATCCCAGCCCTACCCACCAATCAGAGCCCGAGAACCAACAGCCAGGCAGAATCCCAGCCCTACCCACCAATCAGAGCCCGAGAACCAACAGCCAGTCAGAATCCCAGCCCTACCCACCAATCAGAGGCCGAGAACCAACAGCCAGTCAGAATCCCAGCCCTACCCACCAATCAGAGCCCGAGAACTAACAGCCAATCAGAATCCCAGCTCTACCCACCAATCAGAGCCCGAGAACCAACAGCCAATCAGAATCCCAGCCCTACCCACCAATCAGAGCCCGAGAACCAACAGCCAATCAGAATTCCAGCCCTACCCACCAATCAGAGCCCGAGAACCAACAGCCAATCAGAATCCCAGCCCTACCGGCCCTAACCACCAATCAGAGCCCGAGAACCAAAAGCCAATCAGAATCCCAGCCCTACTCACCAATCGGAGCCCGAGAACCAACAGCCAGTCAGAATCCCAGCCCTAACCACCAATCATAGCCCGAGAACCAACAGCCAGTCAGAATGCCAGCCCTACCCACCAATCAGAGCCCGAGAACCAACAGCCAGTCAGAATCCCAGCCCTACCCACCAATCAGAGCCGAGAACCAACAGCCAGTCAGAATCCCAGCCCTACCCACCAATCAGAGCCCGAGAACCAACAGCCAATCAGAATCCCAGCCCTACCCACCAATCACAGCCCGAGAACCAAGAGCCAATCAGAATCCCAGCCCTAACCACCAATCACAGCCCGAGAACCAAAAGCCAATCAGAATCCTAGCCCTACCCACCAATCAGAGCCAATCAGAGAACCAACAGCCAGTCAGAATCCTAGCCCTACCCACGAATCAGAGCCCGAGAACCAACAGCCAATCAGAATCCCAGCCCTACCCACCAATCACAGCCCGAGAACCAAGAGCCAATCAGAATCCCAGCCCTAACCACCAATCACAGCCCGAGAACCAACAGCCAATCAGAATCCTAGCCCTACCCACCAATCAGAGCCAATCAGAGAACCAACAGCCAGTCAGAATCCCAGCCCTACCCACCAATCAGAGCCCGAGAACCAACAGCCAGTCAGAATCCCAGCCCTAACCACCAATCAGAGCACGAGAACCAACAGCCAGTCAGAATCCCAGCACTAACCACCAATCAGAGCCCGAGAACCAACAGCCAGTCAGAATCCCAGCCCTACCCACCACTCAGAGCCCGAGAACCAACAGCCAGTCAGAATCCCAGCCCTACCCACCAATCAGAGCCCGAGAACCAACAGCCAGTAATAATCCCAGCCCTACCCACCAATCAGAGCCCGAGAACCAACAGCCAGTCTGAATCCCAGCCCTACCCACCAATCAGAGCCCGAGAACCAACAGCCAGTCAGAATCCCAGCCCTACCCACCAATCAGAGCCCGAGAACCAACAGCCAGTCAGAATCCCAGCCCTAACCACCAATCAGAGCCCGAGAACCAACAGATAGTCAGAATCCCAGCCCTACCCACCAATCAGAGCCCGAGAACCAACAGCCAATCAGAATCCCAGCCCTACCCACCAATAAGAGCCTGAGAACCAACAGCCAATCAGAATCCCAGCCCTACCCGCCCTAACCACCAATCAGAGCCCGAGAACCAACAGCCAATCAGAATCCCAGCCCTAACCACCAATCAGAGCCCGAGAACCAACAGCCAATCAGAATCCCAGCCCTACCCACCAATCAGAGCCCGAGAACCAACAGCCAATCAGAATCCCAGCCCTACCCACCAATCAGAGCCCGGGAAACCAACAGCCAATCAGAATCCCAGCCCTACCCACCAATCAGAGCCCGAGAACCAACAGCCAATCAGAATCCCAGCCCTACCCACCAATCAGAGCCCGAGAACCAACAGCCAATCAGAATCCCAGCCCTAACCACCAATCAGAGCCCGAGAACCAACAGCCAATCAGAATCCCAGCCCTACCCACCAATCAGAGCCCGGGAACCAACAGCCAGTCAGAATCCCAGACCTAACCACCAATCAGAGCCCGAGAACCAACAGCCAATCAGAATCCCAGCCCTACCCACCAATCAGAGCCCGAGAACCAACAGCCAGTCAGAATAACAGCCCTACCCTCCAATCAGAGCCCGAGAACCAACAGCCAGTCAGAATCCCAGACCTAACCACCAATCACAGCCCGAGAACCAACAGCCAGTCAGAATCCCAGCCCTACCCACCAATCAGAGCCCGAGAACCAACAGCCAGTCAGAATCCCAGCCCTACCCACCAATCACAGCCCGAGAACCAACAGCCAATAAGAATCCCAGCCCTACCCACCAATCAGAGCCCGAGAACCAACAGCCAATCAGAACCCCAGCCCTACCCGCCCTAACCACCAATCAGAGCCCGAGAACCAACAGCCAATCAGAATCCCAGCCCTACCCACCAATCAGAGCCCGAGAACCAACAGCCAGTCAGAATCCCAGCCCTACCCACCAATCAGAGCCCGAGAACCAACAGCCAGTCAGAATCCCAGCCCTACCCACCAATCAGAGCCCGAGAACCAACAGCCAGTCAGAATCCCAGCCCTACCCACCAATCAGAGCCCGAGAACCAACAGCCAATCAGAATCCCAGCTCTACCCACCAATCAGAGCCCGAGAACCAACAGCCAATCAGAATCCCAGCCCTACCCACCAATCAGAGCCCGAGAACCAACAGCCAATCAGAATCCCAGCCCTACCCACCAATCAGAGCCCGAGAACCAACAGCCAATCAGAATCCCAGCCCTACCGGCCCTAACCACCAATCAGAGCCCGAGAACCAAAAGCCAATCAGAATCCCAGCCCTACTCACCAATCGGAGCCCGAGAACCAACAGCCAGTCAGAATCCCAGCCCTAACCACCAATCATAGCCCGAGAACCAACAGCCAGTCAGAATGCCAGCCCTACCCACCAATCAGAGCCCGAGAACCAACAGCCAGTCAGAATCCCAGCCCTACCCACCAATCAGAGCCGAGAACCAACAGCCAGTCAGAATCCCAGCCCTACCCACCAATCAGAGCCCGAGAACAAACAGCCAGTCAGAATCCCAGCCCTAACCACCAATCAGAGCCCGAGAACCAACAGCCAATCAGAATCCAAGTCCTACCCACCAATCAGAGCCCGAGAACCAACAGCCAATCAGAACCCCAGCTCTACCCGCCCTAACCACCAATCAGAGCCCGAGAACCAACAGCCAGTCAGAATCCCAGCCCTACCCATCAATCAGAGCCCCAGAACCAACAGCCAGTCAGAATCCCAGCAATACCCACCAATCAGAACCCGAGAACCAACAGCCAATCTGAATCCCAGCCCTACCCGCCCTAACCACCAATCAGAGCCCGAGAACCAACAGCCAATCAGAATCCCAGCCCTACCCGCCCTAACCACCAATCACAGCCTGAGAACCAACAGCCAATCAGAATCCCAGCCCTAACCACCAATCAGAACCCGAGACCCAACAGCCAATCAGAATCCCAGCCCTAACCACCAATCACAGCCTGAGAACCAACAGCCAATCAGAATCCCAGCCCTACCCACCAATCACAGCCCGAGAACGAACAGCCAATCAGAATCCCGGCCCTACCCACCAATCAGAGCCCGAGAACCAACAGCCAATCAGAATTCCAGCCCTACCCAGCAATCACAGCCTGAGAACTAAGAGCCAATCAGAATCCCAGCCCTAACCACCAATCACAGCCCGAGAACCAACAGCCAAACAGAATCCCAGCCCTACCCACCAATCAGAGCCCGTGAACCAACAGCCAGTCAGAATCCCAGCCCTACCCACCAATCACAGCCCGAGAACCAACAGCCAATCAGAATCCCAGCCCTAACCACCAATCACAGCCTGAGAACCAACAGCCAATCAGAATCCCAGCCTTACCCACCAATCACAGTCCGAGAACGAACAGCCAATCAGAATCCCGGCCCTACCCACCAATCAGAGCCCGAGAACCAACAGCCAATCAGAATCCCAGCCCTACCCACCAATCAGAACCCGAGAACCAACAACCAATCAGAATCCCAGCCCTAACCACCAATCACAGCCCGAGAACCAACAGCCAATCAGAATCCCAGCCCTACCCACCAATCACAGCCCGAGAACCAACAGCCAATCAGAATCCCGGCCCTACCCACCAATCAGAGCCCGAGAACCAACAGCCAATCAGAATCCCAGCCCTACCCACCAATCACAGCCTGAGAACCAAGAGCCAATCAGAATCCCAGCCCTAACCACCAATCACAGCCCGAGAACCAACAGCCAATCAGAATCCCAGCCCTACCCACCAATCAGAGCCAATCAGAGAACCAACAGCCAGTCAAAATCCTAGCCCTACCCACCAATCAGAGCCCGAGAACCAACAGCCAATCAGAATCCCAGCCCTACCCACCAATCAGAGCCCGAGAACCAACAGCCAGTCAGAATCCCAGCCCTAACCACCAATCAGAGCCCGAGAACCAACAGCCAGTCAGAATCCCAGCCCTACCCACCAATCAGAGCCCGAGAACCAACAGCCAGTCAGAATCCCAGCCCTACCCACCAATCGGAGCCCGAGAACCAACAGCCAGTCAGAATCCCAGCCCTACCCACCAATCGGAGCCCGAGAACCAACAGCCAGTCAGAATCCCAGCCCTACCCACCAATCGGAGCCCGAGAACCAACAGCCAATAAGAATCCCAGCCCTACCCACCAATCAGAGCCCGAGAACCAACAGCCAATCAGAACCCCAGCCCTACCCGCCCTAACCACCAATCAGAGCCCGAGAACCAACAGCCAATCAGAATCCCAGCCCTACCCACCAATCAGAGCCCGAGAACCAACAGCCAGTCAGAATCCCAGCCCTACCCACCAATCAGAGCCCGAGAACCAACAGCCAGTCAGAATCCCAGCCCTACCCACCAATCAGAGCCCGAGAACCAACAGCCAGTCAGAATCCCAGCCCTACCCACCAATCAGAGCCCGAGAACCAACAGCCAATCAGAATCCCAGCTCTACCCACCAATCAGAGCCCGAGAACCAACAGCCAATCAGAATCCCAGCCCTACCCACCAATCAGAGCCCGAGAACCAACAGCCAATCAGAATCCCAGCCCTACCCACCAATCAGAGCCCGAGAACCAACAGCCAATCAGAATCCCAGCCCTACCGGCCCTAACCACCAATCAGAGCCCGAGAACCAAAAGCCAATCAGAATCCCAGCCCTACTCACCAATCGGAGCCCGAGAACCAACAGCCAGTCAGAATCCCAGCCCTAACCACCAATCATAGCCCGAGAACCAACAGCCAGTCAGAATGCCAGCCCTACCCACCAATCAGAGCCCGAGAACCAACAGCCAGTCAGAATCCCAGCCCTACCCACCAATCAGAGCCGAGAACCAACAGCCAGTCAGAATCCCAGCCCTACCCACCAATCAGAGCCCGAGAACAAACAGCCAGTCAGAATCCCAGCCCTAACCACCAATCAGAGCCCGAGAACCAACAGCCAATCAGAATCCAAGTCCTACCCACCAATCAGAGCCCGAGAACCAACAGCCAATCAGAACCCCAGCTCTACCCGCCCTAACCACCAATCAGAGCCCGAGAACCAACAGCCAGTCAGAATCCCAGCCCTACCCATCAATCAGAGCCCCAGAACCAACAGCCAGTCAGAATCCCAGCAATACCCACCAATCAGAACCCGAGAACCAACAGCCAATCTGAATCCCAGCCCTACCCGCCCTAACCACCAATCAGAGCCCGAGAACCAACAGCCAATCAGAATCCCAGCCCTACCCGCCCTAACCACCAATCACAGCCTGAGAACCAACAGCCAATCAGAATCCCAGCCCTAACCACCAATCAGAACCCGAGACCCAACAGCCAATCAGAATCCCAGCCCTAACCACCAATCACAGCCTGAGAACCAACAGCCAATCAGAATCCCAGCCCTACCCACCAATCACAGCCCGAGAACGAACAGCCAATCAGAATCCCGGCCCTACCCACCAATCAGAGCCCGAGAACCAACAGCCAATCAGAATTCCAGCCCTACCCAGCAATCACAGCCTGAGAACTAAGAGCCAATCAGAATCCCAGCCCTAACCACCAATCACAGCCCGAGAACCAACAGCCAAACAGAATCCCAGCCCTACCCACCAATCAGAGCCCGTGAACCAACAGCCAGTCAGAATCCCAGCCCTACCCACCAATCACAGCCCGAGAACCAACAGCCAATCAGAATCCCAGCCCTAACCACCAATCACAGCCTGAGAACCAACAGCCAATCAGAATCCCAGCCTTACCCACCAATCACAGTCCGAGAACGAACAGCCAATCAGAATCCCGGCCCTACCCACCAATCAGAGCCCGAGAACCAACAGCCAATCAGAATCCCAGCCCTACCCACCAATCAGAACCCGAGAACCAACAACCAATCAGAATCCCAGCCCTAACCACCAATCACAGCCCGAGAACCAACAGCCAATCAGAATCCCAGCCCTACCCACCAATCACAGCCCGAGAACCAACAGCCAATCAGAATCCCGGCCCTACCCACCAATCAGAGCCCGAGAACCAACAGCCAATCAGAATCCCAGCCCTACCCACCAATCACAGCCTGAGAACCAAGAGCCAATCAGAATCCCAGCCCTAACCACCAATCACAGCCCGAGAACCAACAGCCAATCAGAATCCCAGCCCTACCCACCAATCAGAGCCAATCAGAGAACCAACAGCCAGTCAAAATCCTAGCCCTACCCACCAATCAGAGCCCGAGAACCAACAGCCAATCAGAATCCCAGCCCTACCCACCAATCAGAGCCCGAGAACCAACAGCCAGTCAGAATCCCAGCCCTAACCACCAATCAGAGCCCGAGAACCAACAGCCAGTCAGAATCCCAGCCCTACCCACCAATCAGAGCCCGAGAACCAACAGCCAGTCAGAATCCCAGCAATACCCACCAATCAGAACCCGAGAACCAACAGCCAATCTGAATCCCAGCCCTACCCACCAATCACAGCCCGAGAACGAACAGCCAATCAGAATCCCGGCCCTACCCACCAATCAGAGCCCGAGAACCAACAGCCAATCAGAATTCCAGCCCTACCCAGCAATCACAGCCTGAGAACTAAGAGCCAATCAGAATCCCAGCCCTAACCACCAATCACAGCCCGAGAACCAACAGCCAAACAGAATCCCAGCCCTACCCACCAATCAGAGCCCGTGAACCAACAGCCAGTCAGAATCCCAGCCCTACCCACCAATCACAGCCCGAGAACCAACAGCCAATCAGAATCCCAGCCCTAACCACCAATCACAGCCTGAGAACCAACAGCCAATCAGAATCCCAGCCTTACCCACCAATCACAGTCCGAGAACGAACAGCCAATCAGAATCCCGGCCCTACCCACCAATCAGAGCCCGAGAACCAACAGCCAATCAGAATCCCAGCCCTACCCACCAATCAGAACCCGAGAACCAACAACCAATCAGAATCCCAGCCCTAACCACCAATCACAGCCCGAGAACCAACAGCCAATCAGAATCCCAGCCCTACCCACCAATCACAGCCCGAGAACCAACAGCCAATCAGAATCCCGGCCCTACCCACCAATCAGAGCCCGAGAACCAACAGCCAATCAGAATCCCAGCCCTACCCACCAATCACAGCCTGAGAACCAAGAGCCAATCAGAATCCCAGCCCTAACCACCAATCACAGCCCGAGAACCAACAGCCAATCAGAATCCCAGCCCTACCCACCAATCAGAGCCAATCAGAGAACCAACAGCCAGTCAAAATCCTAGCCCTACCCACCAATCAGAGCCCGAGAACCAACAGCCAATCAGAATCCCAGCCCTACCCACCAATCAGAGCCCGAGAACCAACAGCCAGTCAGAATCCCAGCCCTAACCACCAATCAGAGCCCGAGAACCAACAGCCAGTCAGAATCCCAGCCCTACCCACCAATCAGAGCCCGAGAACCAACAGCCAGTCAGAATCCCAGCAATACCCACCAATCAGAACCCGAGAACCAACAGCCAATCTGAATCCCAGCCCTACCCGCCCTAACCACCAATCAGAGCCCGAGAACCAACAGCCAATCAGAATCCCAGCCCTACCCGCCCTAACCACCAATCACAGCCTGAGAACCAACAGCCAATCAGAATCCCAGCCCTAACCACCAATCAGAACCCGAGACCCAACAGCCAATCAGAATCCCAGCCCTAACCACCAATCACAGCCTGAGAACCAACAGCCAATCAGAATCCCAGCCCTACCCACCAATCACAGCCCGAGAACGAACAGCCAATCAGAATCCCGGCCCTACCCACCAATCAGAGCCCGAGAACCAACAGCCAATCAGAATTCCAGCCCTACCCAGCAATCACAGCCTGAGAACTAAGAGCCAATCAGAATCCCAGCCCTAACCACCAATCACAGCCCGAGAACCAACAGCCAAACAGAATCCCAGCCCTACCCACCAATCAGAGCCCGTGAACCAACAGCCAGTCAGAATCCCAGCCCTACCCACCAATCACAGCCCGAGAACCAACAGCCAATCAGAATCCCAGCCCTAACCACCAATCACAGCCTGAGAACCAACAGCCAATCAGAATCCCAGCCTTACCCACCAATCACAGTCCGAGAACGAACAGCCAATCAGAATCCCGGCCCTACCCACCAATCAGAGCCCGAGAACCAACAGCCAATCAGAATCCCAGCCCTACCCACCAATCAGAACCCGAGAACCAACAACCAATCAGAATCCCAGCCCTAACCACCAATCACAGCCCGAGAACCAACAGCCAATCAGAATCCCAGCCCTACCCACCAATCACAGCCCGAGAACCAACAGCCAATCAGAATCCCGGCCCTACCCACCAATCAGAGCCCGAGAACCAACAGCCAATCAGAATCCCAGCCCTACCCACCAATCACAGCCTGAGAACCAAGAGCCAATCAGAATCCCAGCCCTAACCACCAATCACAGCCCGAGAACCAACAGCCAATCAGAATCCCAGCCCTACCCACCAATCAGAGCCAATCAGAGAACCAACAGCCAGTCAAAATCCTAGCCCTACCCACCAATCAGAGCCCGAGAACCAACAGCCAATCAGAATCCCAGCCCTACCCACCAATCAGAGCCCGAGAACCAACAGCCAGTCAGAATCCCAGCCCTAACCACCAATCAGAGCCCGAGAACCAACAGCCAGTCAGAATCCCAGCCCTACCCACCAATCAGAGCCCGAGAACCAACAGCCAGTCAGAATCCCAGCCCTACCCACCAATCGGAGCCCGAGAACCAACAGCCAGTCAGAATCCCAGCCCTACCCACCAATCGGAGCCCGAGAACCAACAGCCAGTCAGAATCCCAGCCCTACCCACCAATCGGAGCCCGAGAACCAACAGCCAGTCAGAATCCCAGCCCTACCCACCAATCAGAGCCCGAGAACCAACAGCCAGTCAGAATCCCAGCCCTACCCACCAATCAGAGCCCGAGAACCAACAGCCAATCAGAATCCCAGCCCTACCCACCAATCACAGCCTGAGAACCAAGAGCCAATCAGAATCCCAGCCCTAACCACCAATCACAGCCCGAGAACCAACAGCCAATCAGAATCCTAGCCCTACCCACCAATCAGAGCCAATCAGAGAACCAACAGCCAGTCAGAATCCTAGCCCTACCCACCAATCAGAGCCCGAGAACCAACAGCCAATCAGAATCCCAGCCCTACCCACCAATCAGAGCCCGAGAACCAACAGCCAGTCAGAATCCCGGCCCTAACCACCAATCAGAGCACGAGAACCAACAGCCAGTCAGAATCCCAGCACTAACCACCAATCAGAGCCCGAGAACCAACAGCCAGTCAGAATCCCAGCCCTACCCACCACTCAGAGCCCGAGAACCAACAGCCAGTCAGAATCCCAGCCCTACCCACCAATCAGAGCCCGAGAAACAACAGCCAGTAATAATCCCAGCCCTACCCACCAATCAGAGCCCGAGAACCAACAGCCAGTCTGAATCCCAGCCCTACCCACCAATCAGAGCCCGAGAACCAACAGCCAGTCAGAATGCCAGCCCTACCCACCAATCAGAGCCCGAGAACCAACAGCCAGTCAGAATCCCAGCCCTAACCACCAATCAGAGCCCGAGAACCAACAGCCAATCAGAATCCCAGCCCTACCCACCAATAAGAGCCTGAGAACCAACAGCCAATCAGAATCCCAGCCCTACCCGCCCTAACCATCAATCAGAGCCCGAGAACCAACAGCCAATCAGAATCCCAGCCCTAACCACCAATCAGAGCCCGAGAACCAACAGCCAGTCAGAATCCCAGCCCTACCCACCAATCAGAGCCCGAGAAACAACAGCCAGTAATAATCCCAGCCCTACCCACCAATCAGAGCCCGAGAACCAACAGCCAGTCTGAATCCCAGCCCTACCCACCAATCAGAGCCCGAGAACCAACAGCCAGTCAGAATGCCAGCCCTACCCACCAATCAGAGCCCGAGAACCAACAGCCAGTCAGAATCCCAGCCCTACCCACCAATCAGAGCCCGAGAACCAACAGCCAATCAGAATCCCAGCCCTACCCACCAATAAGAGCCTGAGAACCAACAGCCAATCAGAATCCCAGCCCTACCCGCCCTAACCATCAATCAGAGCCCGAGAACCAACAGCCAATCAGAATCCCAGCCCTAACCACCAATCAGAGCCCGAGAACCAACAGCCAATCAGAATCCCAGCCCTACCCACCAATCAGAGCCCGAGAACCAACAGCCAATCAGAATCCCAGCCCTACCCACCAATCAGAGCCCGAGAACCAACAGCCAATCAGAATCCCAGCCCTACCCACCAATCAGAGCCCGAGAACCAACAGCCAATCAGAATCCCAGCCCTACCCACCAATCAGAGCTCGAGAACCAACAGCCAATCAGAATCCCAGCCCTAACCACCAATCAGAGCCCGAGAACAAACAGCCAATCAGAATCCCAGCCCTACCCACCAATCAGAGCCCGAGAACCAACAGCCAGTCAGAATGACAGCCCTACCCACCAATCAGAGCCCGGGAACCAACAGCCAGTCAGAATCCCAGACCTAACCACCAATCAGAGCCCGAGAACCAACAGCCAATCAGAATCCCAGCCCTACCCACCAATCAGAGCCCAAGAACCAACAGCCAGTCAGAAAAACAGCCCTACCCTCCAATCAGAGCCCGAGAACCAACAGCCAGTCAGAATCCCAGACCTAACCACCAATCACAGCCCGAGAACCAACAGCCAGTCAGAATCCCAGCCCTACCCACCAATCAGAGCCCGAGAACCAACAGCCAGTCAGAATCCCAGCCCTACCCACCAATCACAGCCCGAGAACCAACAGCCAATCAGAATCCCAGCCCTACCCACCAATCAGAGCCCGAGAACCAACAGCCAATCAGAACCCCAGCCCTACCCGCCCTAACCACCAATCAGAGCCCGAGAACCAACAGCCAATCAGAATCCCAGCCCTACCCACCAATCAGAGCCCGAGAACCAACAGCCAGTCAGAATCACAGCCCTACCCACCAATCAGAGCCCGAGAACCAACAGCCAGTCAGAATCCCAGCCCTACCCACCAATCAGAGCCCGAGAACCAACAGCCAGTCAGAATCCCAGCCCTACCCACCAATCAGAGCCCGAGAACCAACAGCCAGTCAGAATCCCAGCCCTACCCACCAATCAGAGCCCGAGAACCAACAGCCAATCAGAATCCCAGCCCTACCCACCAATCAGAGCCCGAGAACCAACAGCCAATCAGAATCCCAGCCCTACCCACCAATCAGAGCCCGAGAACCAATAGCCAATCAGAATCCCAGCCCTACCCACCAATCAGAGCCCGAGACCCAACAGCCAATCAGAATCCCAGCCCTACCGGCCCTAACCACCAATC
Source organism: Pleurodeles waltl (assembly GCF_031143425.1). Lineage (NCBI taxonomy): Eukaryota > Metazoa > Chordata > Amphibia > Caudata > Salamandridae > Pleurodeles > Pleurodeles waltl. Next base: position 51,769 of record NW_027150061.1, read on the forward strand.
AGAGCCCGAGAACCAAAAGCCAATCAGAATCCCAGCCCTACTCACCAATCGGAGCCCGAGAACCAACAGCCAGTCAGAATCCCAGCCCTAACCACCAATCATAGCCCGAGAACCAACAGCCAGTCAGAATCCCAGCCCTACCCACCAATCAGAGCCCGAGAACCAACAGCCAGTCAGAATCCCAGCCCTACCCACCAATCAGAGCCGAGAACCAACAGCCAGTCAGAATCCCAGCCCTACCCACCAATCAGAGCCCGAGAACAAACAGCCAGTCAGAATCCCAGCCCTAACCACCAATCAGAGCCCGAGAACCAACAGCCAATCAGAATCCAAGTCCTACCCACCAATCAGAGCCCGAGAACCAACAGCCAATCAGAACCCCAGCTCTACCCGCCCTAACCACCAATCAGAGCCCGAGAACCAACAGCCAGTCAGAATCCCAGCCCTACCCATCAATCAGAGCCCCAGAACCAACAGCCAGTCAGAATCCCAGCCCTACCCACCAATCAGAGCCCGAGAACCAACAGCCAATCTGAATCCCAGCCCTACCCGCCCTAACCACCAATCAGAGCCCGAGAACCAACAGCCAATCAGAATCCCAGCCCTACCCGCCCTAACCACCAATCACAGCCTGAGAACCAACAGCCAATCAGAATCCCAGCCCTAACCACCAATCAGAACCCGAGACCCAACAGCCAATCAGAATCCCAGCCCTAACCACCAATCACAGCCTGAGAACCAACAGCCAATCAGAATCCCAGCCCTACTCACCAATCACAGCCCGAGAACGAACAGCCAATCAGAATCCCGGCCCTACCCACCAATCAGAGCCCGAGAACCAACAGCCAATCAGAATTCCAGCCCTACCCAGCAATCACAGCCTGAGAACTAAGAGCCAATCAGAATCCCAGCCCTAACCACCAATCACAGCCCGAGAACCAACAGCCAAACAGAATCCCAGCCCTACCCACCAATCAGAGCCCGAGAACCAACAGCCAGTCAGAATCCCAGCCCTACCCACCAATCACAGCCCGAGAACCAACAGCCAATCAGAATCCCAGCCCTACCCACCAATCAGAGCCCGAGAACCAACAGCCAATCAGAATCCCAGCCCTACCCACCAATCAGAGCCCGAGAACCAACAGCCAATCAGAATCCCAGCCCTACCAACCAATCAGAGCCCGAGAACCCTACAGCCAGTCAGAATCCCAGCCCTACCCACCAATCGGAGCCCGAGAACCAAAAGCCAATCAGAATCCCAGCCCTACCCACCAATCGGAGCCCGAGAACCAACAGCCAGTCAGAATCCCAGCCCTAACCACCAATCGGAGCCCGAGAACCAACAGCCAGTCAGAATACCAGCCCTACCCACCAATCGGAGCCCGAGAACCAACAGCCAGTCAGAATACCAGCCCTACCCACCAATCGGAGCCCGAGAACCAACAGCCAGTCAGAATCCCAGCCCTACCTACCAATCAGAGCCCGAGAACCAACAGCCAGTCAGAATCCCAGCCCTACCCACCAATCAGAGCCCGAGAACCAACAGCCAGTCAGAATCCCAGCCCTACCCACCAATCACAGACCGAGAACCAACAGCCAGTCAGAATCCCAGCCCTACCCACCAATCACAGCCTGAGAACCAACAGCCAGTCAGAATCCCAGCCCTACCCACCAATCACAGACTGAGAACCAACAGCCAGTCAGAATCCCAGCCCTAACCACCAATCAGAGCCCGAGAACCAACAGCCATTCAGAATCCCAGCCCTACCCACCAATCAGAGCCCGAGAACCAACAGCCAATCAGAATCCCAGCCCTACCCGCCCTAACCACCAATCAGAGCCCGAGAACCAAAAGCCAATCAGAATCCCAGCCCTACCCACCAATCGGAGCCCAAGAACCAACAGCCAGTCAGAATCCCAGCCCTAACCACCAATCGGAGCCCGAGAACCAACAGCCAGTCAGAATCCCAGCCCTACCCACCAATCGGGGCCCGAGAACCAACAGCCAGTCAGAATACCAGCCCTACCCACCAATCGGAGCCCGAGAACCAACAGCCAGTCAGAATCCCAGCCCTACCCACCAATCAGAGCCCGAGAACCAACAGCCAGTCAGAATCCCAGACCTACCCACCAATCAGAGCCCGAGAACCAACAGCCAGTCAGAATCCCAGCCCTACACACCAATCACAGCCCGAGAACGAACAGCCAATCAGAATCCCGGCCCTACCCACCAATCGGAGCCCGAGAACCAACAGCCAGTCAGAATCCCAGCCCTAACCACCAATCGGAGCCCGAGAACCAACAGCCAGTCAGAATCCCAGCCCTACCCACCAATCGGAGCCCGAGAACCAACAGCCAGTCAGAATCCCAGCCCTACCCACCAATCGGAGCCCGAGAACCAACAGCCAGTCAGAATCCCAGCCCTACCCACCAATCAGAGCCCGAGAACCATCAGCCAGTCAGAATCCCAGCCCTAACCACCAATCGGAGCGCGAGAACCAACAGCCAATCAGAATCCCAGCCCTAAACACCAATCACAGCCCGAGAACGAACAGCCAATCAGAATCCCGGCCCTACCCACCAATCAGAGCCCGAGAACCAACAGCCAATCCGAATTCCAGCCCTACCCAGCAATCACAGCCTGAGAACCAAGAGCCAATCAGAATCCCAGCCCTAACCACCAATCACAGCCCGAGAACCAACAGCCAGTCAGAATCCCAGCCCTAACCACCAATCGGAGCCCGAGAACCAACAGCCAGTCAGAATCCCAGCCCTACCCACCAATCAGAGCCCGAGAACCAACAGCCAGTCAGAATACCAGCCCTACCCACCAATCAGAGCCCGAGAACCAACAGCCAGTCAGAATACCAGCCCTACCCACCAATCAGAGCCCGAGAACCAACAGCCAGTCAGAATCCCAGCCCTACCCACCAATCAGAGCCCGAGAACCAACAGCCAGTCAGAATCCCAGCCCTACCCACCAATCAGAGCCCGAGAACCAACAGCCAATCTGAATCCCAGCCCTACCCGCCCTAACCACCAATCAGAGCCCGAGAACCAACAGCCAATCAGAATCCCAGCCCTACCCGCATTAACCACCAATCACAGCCCGAGAACCAACAGCCAATCAGAATCCCAGCCCTAACCACCAATCAGAACCTGAGACCCAACAGCCAATCAGAATCCCAGCCCTAACCACCAATCACAGCCCGAGAACCAACAGCCAATCAGAATCCCAGCCCTACCCACCAATCACAGCCCGAGAACCAACAGCCAGTCAGAATCCCAGCCCTACCCACCAATCACAGCCCGAGAACCAACAGCCAATCAGAATCCCAGCCCTACCCACCAATCAGAGCCCGAGAACCAACAGCCAATCAGAACCCCAGCCCTACCCGCCCTAACCACCAATCAGAGCCCGAGAACCAACAGCCAATCAGAATCCCAGCCCTACCCACCAATCAGAGCCCGAGAACCAACAGCCAGTCAGAATCACAGCCCTACCCACCAATCAGAGCCCGAGAACCAACAGCCAGTCAGAATCCCAGCCCTACCCACCAATCAGAGCCCGAGAACCAACAGCCAGTCAGAATCCCAGCCCTACCCACCAATCAGAGCCCGAGAACCAACAGCCAGTCAGAATCCCAGCCCTACCCACCAATCAGAGCCCGAGAACCAACAGCCACTCAGAATCCCAGCCCTACCCACCAATCAGAGCCCGAGAACCAACAGCCAATCAGAATCCCAGCCCTACCCACCAATCAGAGCCCGAGAACCAACAGCCAATCAGAATCCCAGCCCTACCCACCAATCAGAGCCTGAGACCCAACAGCCAATCAGAATCCCAGCCCTACCGGCCCTAACCACCAATCAGAGCCCGAGAACCAAAAGCCAATCAGAATCCCAGCCCTACTCACCAATCGGAGCCCGAGAACCAACAGCCAGTCAGAATCCCAGCCCTAACCACCAATCATAGCCCGAGAACCAACAGCCAGTCAGAATCCCAGCCCTACCCACCAATCAGAGCCCGAGAACCAACAGCCAGTCAGAATCCCAGCCCTACCCACCAATCAGAGCCGAGAACCAACAGCCAGTCAGAATCCCAGCCCTACCCACCAATCAGAGCCCGAGAACAAACAGCCAGTCAGAATCCCAGCCCTAACCACCAATCAGAGCCCGAGAACCAACAGCCAATCAGAATCCAAGTCCTACCCACCAATCAGAGCCCGAGAACCAACAGCCAATCAGAACCCCAGCTCTACCCGCCCTAACCACCAATCAGAGCCCGAGAACCAACAGCCAGTCAGAATCCCAGCCCTACCCATCAATCAGAGCCCCAGAACCAACAGCCAGTCAGAATCCCAGCCCTACCCACCAATCAGAGCCCGAGAACCAACAGCCAATCTGAATCCCAGCCCTACCCGCCCTAACCACCAATCAGAGCCCGAGAACCAACAGCCAATCAGAATCCCAGCCCTACCCGCCCTAACCACCAATCACAGCCTGAGAACCAACAGCCAATCAGAATCCCAGCCCTAACCACCAATCAGAACCCGAGACCCAACAGCCAATCAGAATCCCAGCCCTAACCACCAATCACAGCCTGAGAACCAACAGCCAATCAGAATCCCAGCCCTACCCACCAATCACAGCCCGAGAACGAACAGCCAATCAGAATCCCGGCCCTACCCACCAATCAGAGCCCGAGAACCAACAGCCAATCAGAATTCCAGCCCTACCCAGCAATCACAGCCTGAGAACTAAGAGCCAATCAGAATCCCAGCCCTAACCACCAATCACAGCCCGAGAACCAACAGCCAAACAGAATCCCAGCCCTACCCACCAATCAGAGCCCGAGAACCAACAGCCAGTCAGAATCCCAGCCCTACCCACCAATCACAGCCCGAGAACCAACAGCCAATCAGAATCCCAGCCCTACCCACCAATCAGAGCCCGAGAACCAACAGCCAATCAGAATCCCAGCCCTACCCACCAATCAGAGCCCGAGAACCAACAGCCAATCAGAATCCCAGCCCTACCAACCAATCAGAGCCCGAGAACCCTACAGCCAGTCAGAATCCCAGGCCTACCCACCAATCGGAGCCCGAGAACCAAAAGCCAATCAGAATCCCAGCCCTACCCACCAATCGGAGCCCGAGAACCAACAGCCAGTCAGAATCCCAGCCCTAACCACCAATCGGAGCCCGAGAACCAACAGCCAGTCAGAATACCAGCCCTACCCACCAATCGGAGCCCGAGAACCAACAGCCAGTCAGAATACCAGCCCTACCCACCAATCGGAGCCCGAGAACCAACAGCCAGTCAGAATCCCAGCCCTACCTACCAATCAGAGCCCGAGAACCAACAGCCAGTCAGAATCCCAGCCCTACCCACCAATCAGAGCCCGAGAACCAACAGCCAGTCAGAATCCCAGCCCTACCCACCAATCACAGACCGAGAACCAACAGCCAGTCAGAATCCCAGCCCTACCCACCAATCACAGCCTGAGAACCAACAGCCAGTCAGAATCCCAGCCCTACCCACCAATCACAGACTGAGAACCAACAGCCAGTCAGAATCCCAGCCCTAACCACCAATCAGAGCCCGAGAACCAACAGCCATTCAGAATCCCAGCCCTACCCACCAATCAGAGCCCGAGAACCAACAGCCAATCAGAATCCCAGCCCTACCCGCCCTAACCACCAATCAGAGCCCGAGAACCAAAAGCCAATCAGAATCCCAGCCCTACCCACCAATCGGAGCCCAAGAACCAACAGCCAGTCAGAATCCCAGCCCTAACCACCAATCGGAGCCCGAGAACCAACAGCCAGTCAGAATCCCAGCCCTACCCACCAATCGGGGCCCGAGAACCAAAAGACAATCAGAATCCCAGCCCTACCCACCAATCGGAGCCCAAGAACCAACAGCCACTCAGAATCCCAGCCCTAACCACCAATCGGAGCCCGAGAACCAACAGCCAGTCAGAATCCCAGCCCTACCCACCAATCGGGGCCCGAGAACCAACAGCCAGTCAGAATCCCAGCCCTACCCACCAATCAGAGCCCGAGAACCAACAGCCAGTCAGAATCCCAGACCTACCCACCAATCAGAGCCCGAGAACCAACAGCCAGTCAGAATCCCAGCCCTACATACCAATCACAGCCCGAGAACGAACAGCCAATCAGAATCCCGGCCCTACCCACCAATCAGAGCCCGAGAACCAACAGCCAGTCAGAATCCCAGCCCTAACCACCAATCGGAGCCCGAGAACCAACAGCCAGTCAGAATCCCAGCCCTACCCACCAATCGGAGCCCGAGAACCAACAGCCAGTCAGAATCCCAGCCCTACCCACCAATCGGAGCCCGAGAACCAACAGCCAGTAAGAATCCCAGCCCTACCCACCAATCAGAGCCCGAGAACCAACAGCCAGTCAGAATCCCAGCCCTAACCACCAATCGGAGCCCGAGAACCAACAGCCAATCAGAATCCCAGCCCTAAACACCAATCACAGCCCGAGAACGAACAGCCAATCAGAATCCCGGCCCTACCCACCAATCAGAGCCCGAGAACCAACAGCCAATCCGAATTCCAGCCCTACCCAGCAATCACAGCCTGAGAACCAAGAGCCAATCAGAATCCCAGCCCTAACCACCAATCACAGCCCGAGAACCAACAGCCAGTCAGAATCCCAGCCCTAACCACCAATCGGAGCCCGAGAACCAACAGCCAGTCAGAATCCCAGCCCTACCCACCAATCAGAGCCCGAGAACCAACAGCCAGTCAGAATACCAGCCCTACCCACCAATCAGAGCCCAAGAACCAACAGCCAGTCAGAATACCAGCCCTACCCACCAATCAGAGCCCGAGAACCAACAGCCAGTCAGAATCCCAGCCCTACCCACCAATCAGAGCCCGAGAACCAACAGCCAGTCAGAATCCCAGCCCTACCCACCAATCAGAGCCCGAGAACCAACAGCCAATCTGAATCCCAGCCCTACCCGCCCTAACCACCAATCAGAGCCCGAGAACCAACAGCCAATCAGAATCCCAGCCCTACCCGCCCTAACCACCAATCACAGCCCGAGAACCAACAGCCAATCAGAATCCCAGCCCTAACCACCAATCAGAACCTGAGACCCAACAGCCAATCAGAATCCCAGCCCTAACCACCAATCACAGCCCGAGAACCAACAGCCAATCAGAATCTCAGCCCTACCCACCAATCACAGCCCGAGATCGAACAGCCAATCAGAATCCCGGCCCTACCCACCAATCAGAGCCCGAGAACCAACAGCCAATCAGAATTCCAGCCCTACCCAGCAATCACAGCCTGAGAACCAAGAGCCAATCAGAATCCCAGCCCGAACCACCAATCACAGCCCGAGAACCAACAGCCAATCAGAATCCCAGCCCTACCCACCAATCAGAGCCCGAGAACCAACAGCCAGTCAGAATCCCAGCCCTACCCACCAATCACAGCCCGAGAACCAACAGCCAATCAGAATCCCAGCCCTACCCACCAATCAGAGCCCGAGAACCAACAGCCAATCAGAATCCCAGCCCTACCCACCAATCAGAGCCCGAGAACCAACAGCCAAACAGAATCCCAGCCCTACCCACCAATCAGAGCCCGAGAACCCTACAGCCAGTCAGAATCCCAGCCCTACCCACCAATCAGAGCCCCAGAACCAAAAGCCAATCAGAATCCCAGCCCTACCCACCAATCGGAGCCCGAGAACAAACAGCCAGTCAGAATCCCAGCCCTAACCACCAATCGGAGCCCGAGAACCAACAGCCAGTCAGAATCCCAGCCCTACCCACCAATCAGAGCCCGAGAACCAACAGCCAGTCAGAATACCAGCCCTACCCACCAATCAGAGCCCGAGAACCAAAAGCCAGTCAGAATACCAGCCCTACCCACCAATCAGAGCCCGAGAACCAACAGCCAATCAGAATCCCAGCCCTACCCGCCCTAACCACCAATCACAGCCCGAGAACCAACAGCCAATCAGAATCCCAGCCCTACCCACCAATCAGAGCCCGAGAACCAACAGCCAGTCAGAATCCCAGCCCTACCCACCAATCAGAGCCCGAGAACCAACAGCCAGTCAGAATCCCAGCCCTACCCACCAATCAGAGCCCGAGAACCAACAGCCAGTCAGAATCCCAGCCCTACCCACCAATCAGAGCCCGAGAACCAACAGCCAGTCAGAATCCCAGCCCTAACCACCAATCAGAGCCCGAGAACCAACAGCCAGTCAGAATCCCAGCACTAACCACCAATCAGAGCCCGAGAACCAACAGCCAGTCAGAATCCCAGCCCTAACCACCAATCAGAGCCCGAGAACCAACAGCCAGTCAGAATCCCAGCCCTACCCACCAATCGGAGCCCGAGAACCAACAGCCAATCAGAATCCCAGCCCAACCCACCAATCGGAGCCCGAGAACCAACAGCCAATGAGAATCCCAGCCCTACCCACCAATCGGAGCCCGAGAACCAACAGCCAGTCAGAATCCCAGCCCTACCCACCAATCGGAGCCCGAGAACCAACAGCCAGTCAGAATCCCAGCCCTACCCACCAATCGGAGCCCGAGAACCAACAGCCAGTCAGAATCCCAGCCCTACCCACCAATCGGAGCCCGAGAACCAACAGCCAGTCAGAATCCCAGCCCTACCCACCAATCGGAGCCCGAGAACCAACAGCCAATCAGAATCCCAGCCCTACCCACCAATCGGAGCCCGAGAACCAACAGCCAGTCAGAATCCCAGCCTTACCCACCAATCGGAGCCCGAGAACCAACAGCCAGTCAGAATCCCAGCCCTACCCACCAATCGGAGCCCGAGAACCAACAGCCAGTCAGAATCCCAGCCCTACCCACCAATCGGAGCCCGAGAACCAACAGCCAGTCAGAATCCCAGCCCTACCCACCAATCGGAGCCCGAGAACCAACAGCCAGTCAGAATCCCAGCCCTACCCACCAATCAGAGCCCGAGAACCAACAGCCAGTCAGAATCCCAGCCCTACCCACCAATCAGAGCCCGAGAGCCAACAGCCAATCTGAATCCCAGCCCTACCCGCCCTAACCACCAATCAGAGCCCGAGAACAAACAGCCAATCAGAATCCCAGCCCTACCCGTCCTAACCACCAATCACAGCCCGAGAACCAACAGCCAATCAGAATCCCAGCCCTAACCACCAATCAGAACCCGAGAACCAACAGCCAATCAGAATCCCAGCCCTAACCACCAATCACAGCCCGAGAACCAACAGCCAATCAGAATCCCAGCCCTACCCACCAATCACAGCCCGAGAACGAACAGCCAATCAGAATCCCGGCCCTACCCACCAATCAGAGCCCGAGAACCAACAGCCAATCAGAATTCCAGCCCTACCCAGCAATCACAGCCTGAGAACCAAGAGCCAAACAGAATCCCAGCCCTAACCACCAATCACAGCCCGAGAACCAACAGCCAATCAGAATCCCAGCCCTACCCACCAATCAGAGCCCGAGAAGCAACAGCCAGTCAGAATCCCAGCCCTACCCACCAATCACAGCCCGAGAACCAACAGCCAATCAGAATCCCAGCCCTACCCACCAATCAGAGCCCGAGAACCAACAGCCAATCAGAATCCCAGCCCTACCCACCAATCAGAGCCCGAGAACCAACAGCCAGTCAGAATCCCAGCCCTAACCACCAATCAGAGCACGAGAACCAACAGCCAGTCAGAATCCCAGCACTAACCACCAATCAGAGCCCGAGAACCAACAGCCAGTCAGAATCCCAGCCCTAACCACCAATCAGAGCCCGAGAACCAACAGCCAGTCAGAATCCCAGCCCTACCCACCAATCAGAGCCCGAGAACCAACAGCCAATCCGTATCCCAGCCCAACCCACCAATCAGAGCCCGAGAACCAACAGCCAATGAGAATCCCAGCCCTACCCACGAATCGGAGCCCGAGAACCAACAGCCAGTCAGAATCCCAGCCCTACCCACCAATCGGAGCCCGAGAACCAACAGCCAGTCAGAATTCCAGCCCTACCCACCAATCGGAGCCCGAGAACCAACAGCCAGTCAGAATCCCAGCCCTACCCACCAATCGGAGCCCGAGAACCAACAGCCAGTCAGAATCCCAGCCCTACCCACCAATCGGAGCCCGAGAACCAACAGCCAGTCAGAATCCCAGCCCTACCCACCAATCGGAGCCCGAGAACCAACAGCCAGTCAGAATCCCAGCCCTACCCACCAATCGGAGCCCGAGAACCAACAGCCAGTCAGAATCCCAGCCCTACCCACCAATCGGAGCCCGAGAACCAACAGCCAGTCAGTATCCCAGCCCTACCCACCAATCGGAGCCCGAGAACCAACAGCCAGTCAGAATCCCAGCCCTACCCACCAATCGGAGCCCGAGAACCAACAGCCAGTCACAATCCCAGCCCTACCCACCAATCAGAGCCCGAGAACCAACAGCCAGTCAGAATCCCAGCCCTACCCACCAATCAGAGCCCGAGAACCAACAGCCAATCTGAATCCCAGCCCTACCCGCCCTAACCACCAATCAGAGCCCGAGAACCAACAGCCAATCAGAATCCCAGCCCTACCCGCCCTAACCACCAATCACAGCCCGAGAACCAACAGCCAATCAGAATCCCAGCCCTAACCACCAATCAGAACCCGAGAACCAACAGCCAATCAGAATCCCAGCCCTAACCTCCAATCACAGCCCGAGAACCAACAGCCAATCAGAATCCCAGCCCTACCCACCAATCACAGCCCGAGAACGAACAGCCAATCAGAATCCCGGCCCTACCCACCAATCAGAGCCCGAGAACCAACAGCCAATCAGAATTCCAGCCCTACCCAGCAATCACAGCCTGAGAACCAAGAGCCAATCAGAATCCCAGCCCTAACCACCAATCACAGCCCGAGAACCAACAGCCAATCAGAATCCCAGCCCTACCCACCAATCAGAGCCCGAGAACCAACAGCCAGTCAGAATCCCAGCCCTACCCACCAATCACAGCCCGAGAACCAACAGCCAATCAGAATCCCAGCCCTACCCACCAATCAGAGCCCGAGAACCAACAGCCAATCAGAATCCCAGCCCTAACCACCAATCAGAACCCGAGAACCAACAGCCAATCAGAATCCCAGCCCTAACCTCCAATCACAGCCCGAGAACCAACAGCCAATCAGAATCCCAGCCCTACCCACCAATCACAGCCCGAGAACGAACAGCCAATCAGAATCCCGGCCCTACCCACCAATCAGAGCCCGAGAACCAACAGCCAATCAGAATTCCAGCCCTACCCAGCAATCACAGCCTGAGAACCAAGAGCCAATCAGAATCCCAGCCCTAACCACCAATCACAGCCCGAGAACCAACAGCCAATCAGAATCCCAGCCCTACCCACCAATCAGAGCCCGAGAACCAACAGCCAGTCAGAATCCCAGCCCTACCCACCAATCACAGCCCGAGAACCAACAGCCAATCAGAATCCCAGCCCTACCCACCAATCAGAGCCCGAGAACCAACAGCCAATCAGAATCCCAGCCCTACCCACCAATCAGAGCCCGAGAACCAACAGCCAATCAGAATCCCAGCCCTACCCACCAATCAGAGCCCGAGAACCCTACAGCCAGTCAGAATCCCAGCCCTACCCACCAATCAGAGCCCGAGAACCAAAAGCCAATCAGAATCCCAGCCCTACCCACCAATCGGAGCCCGAGAACCAACAGCCAGTCAGAATCCCAGCCCTAACCACCAATCGGAGCCCGAGAACACAACAGCCAGTCAGAATGCCAGCCCTACCCACCAATCGGAGCCCGAGAACCAACAGCCAGTCAGAATACCAGCCCTACCCACCAATCGGAGCCCGAGAACCAACAGCCAGTCAGAATCCCAGCCCTACCCACCAATCAGAGCCCGAGAACCAACAGCCAATCAGAATCCCAGCCCTACCCGCCCTAACCACCAATCAGAGCCCGAGAACCTACAGCCAATCAGAATCCCAGCCCTACCCGCCCTAACCACCAATCACAGCCCGAGAACCAACAGCCAATCAGAATCCCAGCCCTAACCACCAATCAGAACCCGAGAACCAACAACCAATCAGAATCCCAGCCCTAACCACCAATCACAGCCCGAGAACCAACAGCCAATCAGAATCCCAGCCCTACCCACCAATCACAGCCCGAGAACCAACAGCCAATCAGAATCCCGGCCCTACCCACCAATCAGAGCCCGAGAACCAACAGCCAATCAGAATCCCAGCCCTACCCACCAATCACAGCCTGAGAACCAAGAGCCAATCAGAATCCCAGCCCTAACCACCAATCACAGCCCGAGAACCAACAGCCAATCAGAATCCCAGCCCTACCCACCAATCAGAGCCAATCAGAGAACCAACAGCCAGTCAAAATCCTAGCCCTACCCACCAATCAGAGCCCGAGAACCAACAGCCAATCAGAATCCCAGCCCTACCCACCAATCAGAGCCCGAGAACCAACAGCCAGTCAGAATCCCAGCCCTAACCACCAATCAGAGCACGAGAACCAACAGCCAGTCAGAATCCCAGCACTAACCACCAATCAGAGCCCGAGAACCAACAGCCAGTCAGAATCCCAGCCCTACCCACCAATCAGAGCCCGAGAACCAACAGCCAGTCAGAATCCCAGCCCTACCCACCAATCGGAGCCCGAGAACCAACAGCCAGTAAGAATCCCAGCCCTACCCACCAATCGGAGCCCGAGAACCAACAGCCAGTCAGAATACCAGCCCTACCCACCAATCGGAGCCCGAGAACCAACAGCCAGTCAGAATCCCAGCCCTACCCACCAATCAGAGCCCGAGAACCAACAGCCAGTCTGAATCCCAGCCCTACCCACCAATCAGAGCCCGAGAACCAACAGCCAATCAGAATCCCAGCCCTACCCACCAATCACAGCCTGAGAACCAAGAGCCAATCAGAATCCCAGCCCTAACCACCAATCACAGCCCGAGAACCAACAGCCAATCAGAATCCTAGCCCTACCCACCAATCAGAGCCAATCAGAGAACCAACAGCCAGTCAGAATCCTAGCCCTACCCACCAATCAGAGCCCGAGAACCAACAGCCAATCAGAATCCCAGCCCTACCCACCAATCAGAGCCCGAGAACCAACAGCCAGTCAGAATCCCAGCCCTAACCACCAATCAGAGCACGAGAACCAACAGCCAGTCAGAATCCCAGCACTAACCACCAATCAGAGCCCGAGAACCAACAGCCAGTCAGAATCCCAGCCCTACCCACCACTCAGAGCCCGAGAACCAACAGCCAGTCAGAATCCCAGCCCTACCCACCAATCAGAGCCCGAGAACCAACAGCCAGTAATAATCCCAGCCCTACCCACCAATCAGAGCCCGAGAACCAACAGCCAGTCTGAATCCCAGCCCTACCCACCAATCAGAGCCCGAGAACCAACAGCCAGTCAGAATCCGAGCCCTACCCACCAATCAGAGCCCGAGAACCAACAGCCAGTCAGAATCCCAGCCCTAACCACCAATCAGAGCCCGAGAACCAACAGCCAGTCAGAATCCCAGCCCTACCCACCAATCAGAGCCCGAGAACCAACAGCCAATCAGAATCCCAGCCCTACCCACCAATAAGAGCCTGAGAACCAACAGCCAATCAGAATCCCAGCCCTACCCGCCCTAACCACCAATCAGAGCCCGAGAACCAACAGCCAATCAGAATCCCAGCCCTAACCACCAATCAGAGCCCGAGAACCAACAGCCAATCAGAATCCCAGCCCTACCCACCAATCAGAGCCCGAGAACCAACAGCCAATCAGAATCCCAGCCCTACCCACCAATCAGAGCCCGAGAACCAACAGCCAATCAGAATCCCAGCCCTACCCACCAATCAGAGCCCGAGAACCAACAGCCAATCAGAATCCCAGCCCTAACCACCAATCAGAGCCCGAGAACCAACAGCCAATCAGAATCCCAGCCCTACCCACCAATCAGAGCCCGAGAACCAACAGCCAGTCAGAATAACAGCCCTACCCACCAATCAGAGCCCGAGAACCAACAGCCAGTCAGAATCCCAGACCTAACCACCAATCAGAGCCCGAGAACCAACAGCCAATCAGAATCCCAGCAATACCCACCAATCAGAGCCCGAGAACCAACAGCCAGTCAGAATAACAGCCCTACCCTCCAATCAGAGCCCGAGAACCAACAGCCAGTCAGAATCCCAGACCTAACCACCAATCACAGCCCGAGAACCAACAGTCAGTCAGAATCCCAGACCTACCCACCAATCAGAGCCCGAGAACCAACAGCCAGTCAGAATCCCAGCCCTACCCACCAATCACAGCCCGAGAACCAACAGCCAATCAGAATCCCAGCCCTACCCACCAATCAGAGCCCGAGAACCAACAGCCAATCAGAACCCCAGCCCTACCCGCCCTAACCACCAATCAGAGCCCGAGAACCAACAGCCAATCAGAATCCCAGCCCTACCCACCAATCAGAGCCCGAGAACCAACAGCCAGTCAGAATCCCAGCCCTACCCACCAATCAGAGCCCGAGAACCAACAGCCAGTCAGAATCCCAGCCCTACCCACCAATCAGAGCCCGAGAACCAACAGCCAATCAGAATCCCAGCCCTACCCACCAATCAGAGCCCGAGAACCAACAGCCAGTCAGAATCCCAGCCCTACCCACCAATCAGAGCCCGAGAACCAACAGCCAATCAGAATCCCAGCCCTACCCACCAATCAGAGCCCGAGAACCAACAACCAATCAGAATCCCAGCCCTACCGGCCCTAACCACCAATCAGAGCCCGAGAACCAAAAGCCAATCAGAATCTCAGCCCTACTCACCAATCGGAGCCCGAGAACCAACAGCCAGTCAGAATCCCAGCCCTAACCACCAATCATAGCCCGAGAACCAACAGCCAGTCAGAATCCCAGCCCTACCCAGCAATCAGAGCCCGAGAACCAACAGCCAGTCAGAATCCCAGCCCTACCCACCAATCAGAGCCGAGAACCAACAGCCAGTCAGAATCCCAGCCCTACCCACCAATCAGAGCCCGAGAACAAACAGCCAGTCAGAATCCCAGCCCTAACCACCAATCAGAGCCCGAGAACCAACAGCCAATCAGAATCCCAGCCCTACCCACCAATCAGAGCCCGAGAACCAACAGCCAATCAGAATCCCAGCCCTACCCACCAATCAGAGCCCGAGAACCAACAGCCAATCAGAACCCCAGCACTACCCGCCCTAACCACCAATCAGAGCCCGAGAACCAACAGCCAGTCAGAATCCCAGCCCTACCCATCAATCAGAGCCCGAGAACCAACAGCCAGTCAGAATCCCAGCCCTACCCGCCCTAACCACCAATCACAGCCTGAGAACCAACAGCCAATCAGAATCCCAGCCCTACCGGCCCTAACCACCAATCAGAGCCCGAGAACCAAAAGCCAATCAGAATCTCAGCCCTACTCACCAATCGGAGCCCGAGAACCAACAGCCAGTCAGAATCCCAGCCCTAACCACCAATCATAGCCCGAGAACCAACAGCCAGTCAGAATCCCAGCCCTACCCACCAATCAGAGCCCGAGAACCAACAGCCAGTCAGAATCCCAGCCCTACCCACCAATCAGAGCCGAGAACCAACAGCCAGTCAGAATCCCAGCCCTACCCACCAATCAGAGCCCGAGAACAAACAGCCAGTCAGAATCCCAGCCCTAACCACCAATCAGAGCCCAAGAACCAACAGCCAATCAGAATCCCAGCCCTACCCACCAATCAGAGCCCGAGAACCAACAGCCAATCAGAATCCCAGCCCTACCCACCAATCAGAGCCCGAGAACCAACAGCCAATCAGAACCCCAGCACTACCCGCCCTAACCACCAATCAGAGCCCGAGAACCAACAGCCAGTCAGAATCCCAGCCCTACCCATCAATCAGAGCCCGAGAACCAACAGCCAGTCAGAATCCCAGCCCTACCCACCAATCAGAGCCCGAGAACCAACAGCCAGTCAGAATCCCAGCCCTACCCACCAATCAGAGCCCGAGAACCAACAGCCAATCTGAATCCCAGCCCTACCCGCCCTAACCACCAATCAGAGCCCGAGAACCAACAGCCAATCAGAATCCCAGCCCTACCCGCCCTAACCACCAATCACAGCCTGAGAACCAACAGCCAATCAGAATCCCAGCCCTAACCACCAATCAGAACCCGAGACCCAACAGCCAATCAGAATCCCAGCCCTAACCACCAATCACAGCCCGAGAACCAACAGCCAATCAGAATCCCAGCCCTACCCACCAATCACAGCCCGAGAACGAACAGCCAATCAGAATCCCGGCCCTACCCACCAATCAGACCCCGAGAACCAACAGCCAATCAGAATTCCAGCCCTACCCAGCAATCACAGCCTGAGAACCAAGAGCCAATCAGAATCCCAGCCCTAACCACCAATCACAGCCCGAGAACCATCAGCCAGTCAGAATCCCAGCCCTACCCACCAATCACAGCCCGAGAACCAACAGCCAATCAGAATCGCAGCCCTACCCACCAATCAGAGCCCGAGAACCAACAGCCAATCAGAATCCCAGCCCTACCCACCAATCAGAGCCCGAGAACCAACAGCCAATCAGAATCCCAGCCCTACCCACCAATCAGAGCCCGAGAACCCTACAGCCAGTCAGAATCACAGCCCTACCCACCAATCAGAGCCCGAGAACCAAAAGCCAATCAGAATCCCAGCCCTACCCACCAATCGGAGCCCGAGAACCACCAGCCAGTCAGAATCCCAGCCCTAACCACCAATCGGAGCCCAAGAACCAACAGCCAGTCAGAATACCAGCCCTACCCACCAATCGGAGCCCGAGAACCAACAGCCAGTCAGAATACCAGCCCTACCCACCAATCGGAGCCCGAGAACCAACAGCCAGTCAGAATCCCAGCCCTACCCACCAATCAGAGCCCGAGAACAAACATCCAGTCAGAATCCCAGCCCTACCCACCAATCAGAGCCCGAGAACCAACAGCCAGTCAGAATCCCAGCCCTACCCACCAATCACAGACCGAGAACCAACAGCCAGTCAGAATCCCAGCCCTACCCACCAATCACAGCCTGAGAACCAACAGCCAGGCAGAATCCCAGCCCTACCCACCAATCACAGCCTGAGAACCAACAGCCAGTCAGAATCTCGGCCCTAACCACCAATCAGAGCCTGAGAACCAACAGCCAGTCAGAACCCCAGCCCTACCCACCAATCAGAGCCCGAGAACCAACAGCCAGTCAGAATCCCGGCCCTAACCACCAATCAGAGCCCGAGAACCAACAGCCAGTCAGAATCCCGGCCCTACCCACCAATCAGAGCCCGAGAACCAACAGCCAATCAGAATCCCAGCCCTACCCGCCCTACCCACCAATCAGAGCACGAGAACCAACAGCCAGTCAGAATAACAGCCCTACCCACCAATCAGAGCCCGAGAACCAACAGCCAGTCAGAATCCCAGACCTAACCACCAATCACAGCCCGAGAACCAACAGCCAGTCAGAATCCCAGCCCTACCCACCAATCAGAGCCCGAGAACCAACAGCCAGTCAGAATCCCAGCCCTACCCACCAATCACAGCCCGAGAACCAACAGCCAATCAGAATCCCAGCCCTACCCACCAATCAGAGACCGAGAACCAACAGCCAATCAGAATCCCAGCCCTACCCACCAATCAGAGCCCGAGAACCAACAACCAATCAGAACCCCAGCCCTACCCGCCCTAACCACCAATCAGAGCCCGAGAACCAACAGCCAATCAGAATCCCAGCCCTACCCACCAATTAGAGCCCGAGAACCAACAGCCAGTCAGAATCCCAGCCCTACCCACCAATCAGAGCCCGAGAACCAACAGCCAGTCAGAATCCCAGCCCTACCCACCAATCAGAGCCCGAGAACCAACAGCCAGTCAGAATCCCAGCCCTAACCACCAATCAGAGCCCGAGAACCAACAGCCAGTCAGAATCCCAGCCCTACCCACCAATCAGAGCCCGAGAACCAACAGCCAGTCAGAATCCCAGCCCTACCCACCAATCAGAGCCCGATAACCAACAGCCAATCAGAATCCCAGCCCTACCCACCAATCAGAGCCCGAGAACCAACAGCCAATCAGAATCCCAGCCCTACCGGCCCTAACCACCAATCAGAGCCCGAGAACCAAAAGCCAATCAGAATCCCACCCCTACTCACCAATCGGAGCCCGAGAACCAACAGCCAGTCAGAATCCCAGCCCTAACCACCAATCATAGCCCGAGAACCAACAGCCAGTCAGAATCCCAGCCCTAACCACCAATCAGAGCCCGAGAACCAACAGCCAGTCAGAATCCCAGCCCTACCCACCAATCAGAGCCCGAGAACAAACAGCCAGTCAGAATCACAGCCCTAACCAACAATCAGAGCCCAAGAACCAACAGCCAATCAGAATCCCAGCCCTACCCACCAATCAGAGCCCGAGAACCAACAGCCAATCAGAATCCCAGCCCTACCCACCAATCAGAGCCCGAGAACCAACAGCCAATCAGAACCCCAGCCCTACCCGCCCTAACCACCAATCAGAGCCCGAGAACCAACAGCCAGTCAGAATCCCAGCCCTACCCATCAATCAGAGCCCGAGAACCAACAGCCAGTCAGAATCCCAGCCCTACCCACCAATCAGAGCCCGAGAACCAACAGCCAGTCAGAATCCCAGCCCTACCCACCAATCAAAGCCCGAGAACCAACAGCCAATCTGAATCCCAGCCCTACCCGCCCTAACCACCAATCAGAGCCCGAGAGCCAACAGCCAATCAGAATCCCAGCCCTACCCGCCCTAACCACCAATCACAGCCTGAGAACCAACAGCCAATCAGAATCCCAGCCCTAACCACCAATCAGAACCCGAGACCCAACAGCCAATCAGAATCCCAGCCCTAACCACCAATCACAGCCCGAGAACCAACAGCCAATCAGAATCCCAGCCCTACCCACCAATCACAGCCCGAGAACGAACAGCCAATCAGAATCCCGGCCCTACCCACCAATCAGAGCCCGAGAACCAACAGCCAATCAGAATTCCAGCCCTACCCAGCAATCACAGCCTGAGAACCAAGAGCCAATCAGAATCCCAGCCCTAACCACCAATCACAGCCCGAGAACCATCAGCCAATCAGAATCCCAGCCCTACCCACCAATCAGAGCCCGAGAACCAACAGCCAATCAGAATCCCAGCCCTACCCACCAATCAGAGCCCGAGAACCCTACAGCCAGTCAGAATCCCAGCCCTACCCACCAATCAGAGCCCGAGAACCAAAAGCCAATCAGAATCCCAGCCCTACCCACCAATCGGAGCCCGAGAACCAACAGCCAGTCAGAATCCCAGCCCTAACCACCAATCGGAGCCCGAGAACCAACAGCCAGTCAGAATCCCAGCCCTACCCACCAATCGGAGCCCGAGAACCAACAGCCAGTCAGAATACCAGCCCTACCCACCAATCGGAGCCCGAGAACCAACAGCCAGTCAGAATCCTAGCCCTACCCACCAATCAGAGCCCGAGAACCAACAGCCAGTCAGAATCCCAGCCCTACCCACCAATCAGAGCCCGAGAACCAACAGCCAGTCAGAATCCCAGCCCTACCCACCAATCAGAGCCCGAGAACCAACAGCCAGTCAGAATCCCAGCCCTACTCACCAATCACAGCCTGAGAACCAACAGCCAGGCAGAATCCCAGCCCTACCCACCAATCACAGCCTGAGAACCAACAGCCAGTCAGAATCCCAGCCCTAACCACCAATCAAAGCCCGAGAACCAACAGCCTGTCAGAATCCCGGCCCTACCCACCAATCAGAGCCCGAGAACCAACAGCCAGTCAGAATCCCGGCCCTAACCACCAATCAGAGCCCGAGAACCAACAGCCAGTCAGAATCCCGGCCCTACCCACCAATCAGAGCCCGAGAACCAACAGCCAATCAGAATCCCAGCCCTACCCACCAATCAGAGCCCGAGAACCAACAGCCAATCAGAATCCCAGCCCTACCCACCAATCAGAGCCCGAGAACCAACAGCCAATCAGAATCCCAGCCCTACCCGCCCTAACCACCAATCAGAGCCCGAGAACCAAAAGCCAATCAGAATCCCAGCCTTACCCACCAATCGGAGCCCGAGAACCAACAGCCAGTCAGAATCCCAGCCCTAACCACCAATCGGAGCCCGAGAACCAACAGCCAGTCAGAATCCCAGCCCTACCCACCAATCGGAGCCCGAGAACCAACATCCAGTCAGAATACCAGCCCTACCCACCAATCGGAGCCCGAGAACCAACAGCCAGTCAGAATCCCAGCCCTACCCACCAATCAGAGCCCGAGAACCAACAGCCAGTCAGAATCCCAGCCCTACCCACCAATCAGAGCCCGAGAACCAACAGCCAGTCAGAATCCCAGCCCTACCCACCAATCAGAGCCCGAGAACCAACAGCCAGTCAGAATCCCAGCCCTACCCACCAATCAGAGCCCGAGAACCAACAGCCAGTCAGAATCCCAGCCCTACCCACCAATCAGAGCCCGAGAACCAACAGCCAATCAGAATCCCAGCCCTACCCGCCCTAACCACCAATCAGAGCCCGAGAACCAACAGCCAATCAGAATCCCAGCCCTACCCACCCTAACCACCAATCACAGCCCGAGAACCAACAGCCAATCAGAATCCCAGCCCTAACCACCAATCAGAACCCGAGAGCCAACAGCCAATCAGAATCCCAGCCCTAACCACCAATCACAGCCCGAGAACCAACAGCCAATCAGAATCCCAGCCCTACCCACCAATCACAGACCGAGAACCAACAGCCAATCAGGATCCCGGCCCTATCCACCAATCAGAGCCCGAGAACCAACAGCCAATCAGAATCCCAGCCCTACCCACCAATCACAGCCTGAGAACCAAGAGCCAATCAGAATCCCAGCCCTAAGCACCAATCACAGCCCGAGAACCAACAGCCAATCAGAATCCCAGCCCTACCCACCAATCAGAGCCCGAGAACCAACAGCCAGTCAGAATCCTAGCCCTACCCACCAATCAGAGCCCGAGAACCAACAGCCAGTCAGAATCCCAGACCTACCCACCAATCGGAGCCCGAGAACCAACAGCCAGTCAGAATCCCAGACCTAACCACCAATCGGAGCCCGAGAACCAACAGCCAGTCAGAATCCCAGCCCTACCCACCAATCGGAGCCCGAGAACCAACAGCCAGTCAGAATCCCAGCCCTACCCACCAATCGGAGCCCGAGAACCAACAGCCAGTCAGAATCCCAGCCCTACCCACCAATCGGAGCCCGAGAACCAACAGCCAGTCAGAATCCCAGCCCTACCCACCAATCGGAGCCCGAGAACCAACAGCCAATCAGAATCCCAGCCCTACCCACCAATCGGAGCCCGAGAACCAACAGCCAGTCAGAATCCCAGCCCTACCCACCAATCGGAGCCCGAGAACCAACAGCCAGTCAGAATCCCAGCCCTACCCACCAATCGGAGCCCGAGAACCAACAGCCAGTCAGAATCCCAGCCCTACCCACCAATCGGAGCCCGAGAACCAACAGCCAGTCAGAATCCCAGCCCTACCCACCAATCAGAGCCCGAGAACCAACAGCCAGTCAGAATCCCAGCCCTACCCACCAATCAGAGCCCGAGAACCAACAGCCAGTCAGAATCCCAGCCCTACCCACCAATCAGAGCCCGAGAACCAACAGCCAATCTGAATCCCAGCCATACCCGCCCTAACCACCAATCAGAGCCCGAGAACAAACAGCCAATCAGAATCCCAGCCCTACCCGCCCTAACCACCAATCACAGCCCGAGAACCAACAGCCAATCAGAATCCCAGCCCTAACCACCAATCAGAACCCGAGAACCAACAGCCAATCAGAATCCCAGCCCTAACCACCAATCACAGCCCGAGAACCAACAGCCAATCAGAATCCCAGCCCTACCCACCAATCACAGCCCGAGAACGAACAGCCAATCAGAATCCCGGCCCTACCCACCAATCAGAGCCCGAGAACCAACAGCCAATCAGAATCCCAGCCCTACCCACCAATCACAGCCTGAGAACCAAGAGCCAATCAGAATCCCAGCCCTAAGCACCAATCACAGCCCGAGAACCAACAGCCAATCAGAATCCCAGCCCTACCCACCAATCAGAGCCCGAGAACCAACAGCCAGTCAGAATCCTAGCCCTACCCACCAATCAGAGCCCGAGAACCAACAGCCAATCAGAATCCCAGCCCTACCCACCAATCAGAGCCCGAGAACCAACAGCCAGTCAGAATCCCAGACCTAACCACCAATCGGAGCCCGAGAACCAACAGCCAGTCAGAATCCCAGCCCTACCCACCAATCGGAGCCCGAGAACCAACAGCCAGTCAGAATCCCAGCCCTACCCACCAATCGGAGCCCGAGAACCAACAGCCAGTCAGAATCCCAGCCCTACCCACCAATCGGAGCCCGAGAACCAACAGCCAGTCAGAATCCCAGCCCTACCCACCAATCGGAGCCCGAGAACCAACAGCCAATCAGAATCCCAGCCCTACCCACCAATCGGAGCCCGAGAACCAACAGCCAGTCAGAATCCCAGCCCTACCCACCAATCGGAGCCCGAGAACCAACAGCCAGTCAGAATCCCAGCCCTACCCACCAATCGGAGCCCGAGAACCAACAGCCAGTCAGAATCCCAGCCCTACCCACCAATCGGAGCCCGAGAACCAACAGCCAGTCAGAATCCCAGCCCTACCCACCAATCAGAGCCCGAGAACCAACAGCCAGTCAGAATCCCAGCCCTACCCACCAATCAGAGCCCGAGAACCAACAGCCAGTCAGAATCCCAGCCCTACCCACCAATCAGAGCCCGAGAACCAACAGCCAATCTGAATCCCAGCCATACCCGCCCTAACCACCAATCAGAGCCCGAGAACAAACAGCCAATCAGAATCCCAGCCCTACCCGCCCTAACCACCAATCACAGCCCGAGAACCAACAGCCAATCAGAATCCCAGCCCTAACCACCAATCAGAACCCGAGAACCAACAGCCAATCAGAATCCCAGCCCTAACCACCAATCACAGCCCGAGAACCAACAGCCAATCAGAATCCCAGCCCTACCCACCAATCACAGCCCGAGAACGAACAGCCAATCAGAATCCCGGCCCTACCCACCAATCAGAGCCCGAGAACCAACAGCCAATCAGAATTCCAGCCCTACCCAGCAATCACAGCCTGAGAACCAAGAGCCAATCAGAATCCCAGCCCTAACCACCAATCACAGCCCGAGAACCAACAGCCAATCAGAATCCCAGCCCTACCCACCAATCAGAGCCCGAGAACCAACAGCCAGTCAGAATCCCAGCCCTACCCACCAATCACAGCCCGAGAACCAACAGCCAATCAGAATCCCAGCCCTACCCACCAATCAGAGCCCGAGAACCAACAGCCAATCAGAATCCCAGCCCTACCCACCAATCAGAGCCCGAGAACCAACAGCCAGTCAGAATCCCAGCCCTAACCACCAATCAGAGCACGAGAACCAACAGCCAGTCAGAATCCCAGCACTAACCACCAATCAGAGCCCGAGAACCAACAGCCAGTCAGAATCCCAGCCCTAACCACCAATCAGAGCCCGAGAACCAACAGCCAGTCAGAATCCCAGGCCTACCCACCAATCAGAGCCCGAGAACCAACAGCCAATCCGTATCCCAGCCCAACCCACCAATCAGAGCCCGAGAACCAACAGCCAATAAGAATCCCAGCCCTACCCACCAATCGGAGCCCGAGAACCAACAGCCAGTCAGGATCCCAGCCCTACCCACCAATCGGAGCCCGAGAACCAACAGCCAGTCAGAATTCCAGCCCTACCCACCAATCGGAGCCCGAGAACCAACAGCCAGTCAGAATCCCAGCCCTACCCACCAATCGGAGCCCGAGAACCAACAGCCAGTCAGAATCCCAGCCCTACCCACCAATCGGAGCCCGAGAACCAACAGCCAGTCAGAATCCCAGCCCTACCCACCAATCGGAGCCCGAGAACCAACAGCCAATCAGAATCCCAGCCCTACCCACCAATCGGAGCCCGAGAACCAACAGCCAATCTGAATCCCAGCCATACCCGCCCTAACCACCAATCAGAGCCCGAGAACAAACAGCCAATCAGAATCCCAGCCCTACCCGCCCTAACCACCAATCACAGCCCGAGAACCAACAGCCAATCAGAATCCCAGCCCTAACCACCAATCAGAACCCGAGAACCAACAGCCAATCAGAATCCCAGCCCTAACCACCAATCACAGCCCGAGAACCAACAGCCAATCAGAATCCCAGCCCTACCCACCAATCACAGCCCGAGAACGAACAGCCAATCAGAATCCCGGCCCTACCCACCAATCAGAGCCCGAGAACCAACAGCCAATCAGAATTCCAGCCCTACCCAGCAATCACAGCCTGAGAACCAAGAGCCAATCAGAATCCCAGCCCTAACCACCAATCACAGCCCGAGAACCAACAGCCAATCAGAATCCCAGCCCTACCCACCAATCAGAGCCCGAGAACCAACAGCCAGTCAGAATCCCAGCCCTACCCACCAATCACAGCCCGAGAACCAACAGCCAATCAGAATCCCAGCCCTACCCACCAATCAGAGCCCGAGAACCAACAGCCAGTCAGAATCCCAGCCCTACCCACCAATCAGAGCCCGAGAACCAACAGCCAGTCAGAATCCCAGCCCTAACCACCAATCAGAGCACGAGAACCAACAGCCAGTCAGAATCCCAGCACTAACCACCAATCAGAGCCCGAGAACCAACAGCCAGTCAGAATCCCAGCCCTAACCACCAATCAGAGCCGAGAACCAACAGCCAGTCAGAATCCCAGGCCTACCCACCAATCAGAGCCCGAGAACCAACAGCCAATCCGTATCCCAGCCCAACCCACCCAATCAGAGCCCGAGAACCAACAGCCAATAAGAATCCCAGCCCTACCCACCAATCGGAGCCCGAGAACCAATCAGCCAGTCAGGATCCCAGCCCTACCCACCAATCGGAGCCCGAGAACCAACAGCCAGTCAGAATTCCAGCCCTACCCACCAATCGGAGCCCGAGAACCAACAGCCAGTCAGAATCCCAGCCCTACCCACCAATCGGAGCCCGAGAACCAACAGCCAGTCAGAATCCCAGCCCTACCCACCAATCGGAGCCCGAGAACCAACAGCCAGTCAGAATCCCAGCCCTACCCACCAATCGGAGCCCGAGAACCAACAGCCAATCAGAATCCCAGCCCTACCCACCAATCGGAGCCCGAGAACCAACAGCCAGTCAGAATCCAGCCCTACCCACCAATCGGAGCCTGAGAACCAACAGCCAGTCAGAATCCCAGCCCTACCCACCAATCGGAGCCCGAGAACCAACAGCCAGTCAGAATCCAGCCCTACCCACCAATCGGAGCCCGAGAACCAACAGCCAGTCAGAATCCCAGCCCTACCCACCAATCAGAGCCCGAGAACCAACAGCCAGTCAGAATCCCAGCCCTACCCACCAATCAGAGCCCGAGAACCAACAGCCAATCTGAATCCCAGCCCTACCCGCCCTAACCACCAATCAGAGCCCGAGAACCAACAGCCAATCAGAATCCCAGCCCTACCCGCCCTAACCACCAATCACAGCCCGAGAACCAACAGCCAATCAGAATCCCAGCCCTAACCACCAATCAGAACCCGAGAACCAACAGCCAATCAGAATCCCAGCCCTAACCTCCAATCACAGCCCGAGAACCAACAGCCAATCAGAATCCCAGCCCTACCCACCAATCACAGCCCGAGAACGAACAGCCAATCAGAATCCCGGCCTTACCCACCAATCAGAGCCCGAGAACCAACAGCCAATCAGAATTCCAGCCCTACCCAGCAATCACAGCCTGAGAACCAAGAGCCAATCAGAATCCCAGCCCTAACCACCAATCACAGCCCGAGAACCAACAGCCAATCAGAATCCCAGCCCTACCCACCAATCAGAGCCCGAGAACCAACAGCCAGTCAGAATCCCAGCCCTACCCACCAATCACAGCCCGAGAACCAACAGCCAATCAGAATCCCAGCCCTACCCACCAATCAGAGCCCGAGAACCAACAGCCAATCAGAATCCCAGCCCTACCCACCAATCAGAGCCCGAGAACCAACAGCCAATCAGAATCCCAGCCCTACCCACCAATCAGAGCCCGAGAACCCTACAGCCAGTCAGAATCCCAGCCCTACCCACCAATCAGAGCCCGAGAACCAAAAGCCAATCAGAATCCCAGCCCTACCCACCAATCGGAGCCCGAGAACCAACAGCCAGTCAGAATCCCAGCCCTAACCACCAATCGGAGCCCGAGAACCAACAGCCAGTCAGAATGCCAGCCCTACCCACCAATCGGAGCCCGAGAAACCAACAGCCAGTCAGAATACCAGCCCTACCCACCAATCGGAGCCCGAGAACCAACAGCCAGTCAGAATCCCAGCCCTACCCACCAATCAGAGCCCGAGAACCAACAGCCAATCAGAATCCCAGCCCTACCCGCCCTAACCACCAATCAGAGCCCGAGAACCTACAGCCAATCAGAATCCCAGCCCTACCCGCCCTAACCACCAATCACAGCCCGAGAACCAACAGCCAATCAGAATCCCAGCCCTAACCACCAATCAGAACCCGAGAACCAACAACCAATCAGAATCCCAGCCCTAACCACCAATCACAGCCGAGAACCAACAGCCAATCAGAATCCCAGCCCTACCCACCAATCACAGCCCGAGAACCAACAGCCAATCAGAATCCCGGCCCTACCCACCAATCAGAGCCCGAGAACCAACAGCCAATCAGAATCCCAGCCCTACCCACCAATCACAGCCTGAGAACCAAGAGCCAATCAGAATCCCAGCCCTAACCACCAATCACAGCCCGAGAACCAACAGCCAATCAGAATCCCAGCCCTACCCACCAATCAGAGCCAATCAGAGAACCAACAGCCAGTCAAAATCCTAGCCCTACCCACCAATCAGAGCCCGAGAACCAACAGCCAATCAGAATCCCAGCCCTACCCACCAATCAGAGCCCGAGAACCAACAGCCAGTCAGAATCCCAGCCCTAACCACCAATCAGAGCACGAGAACCAACAGCCAGTCAGAATCCCAGCACTAACCACCAATCAGAGCCCGAGAACCAACAGCCAGTCAGAATCCCAGCCCTACCCACCAATCAGAGCCCGAGAACCAACAGCCAGTCAGAATCCCAGCCCTACCCACCAATCGGAGCCCGAGAACCAACAGCCAGTAAGAATCCCAGCCCTACCCACCAATCGGAGCCCGAGAACCAACAGCCAGTCAGAATACCAGCACTACCCACCAATCGGAGCCCGAGAACCAACAGCCAGTCAGAATCCCAGCCCTACCCACCAATCAGAGCCCGAGAACCAACAGCCAGTCTGAATCCCAGCCCTACCCACCAATCAGAGCCTGAGAACCAACAGCCAATCAGAATCCCAGCCCTACCCACCAATCACAGCCTGAGAACCAAGAGCCAATCAGAATCCCAGCCCTAACCACCAATCACAGCCCGAGAACCAACAGCCAATCAGAATCCTAGCCCTACCCACCAATCAGAGCCAATCAGAGAACCAACAGCCAGTCAGAATCCTAGCCCTACCCACCAATCAGAGCCCGAGAACCAACAGCCAATCAGAATCCCAGCCCTACCCACCAATCAGAGCCCGAGAACCAACAGCCAGTCAGAATCCCAGCCCTAACCACCAATCAGAGCACGAGAACCAACAGCCAGTCAGAATCCCAGCACTAACCACCAATCAGAGCCCGAGAACCAACAGCCAGTCAGAATCCCAGCCCTACCCACCACTCAGAGCCCGAGAACCAACAGCCAGTCAGAATCCCAGCCCTACCCACCAATCAGAGCCCGAGAACCAACAGCCAGTAATAATCCCAGCCCTACCCACCAATCAGAGCCCGAGAACCAACAGCCAGTCTGAATCCCAGCCCTACCCACCAATCAGAGCCCGAGAACCAACAGCCAGTCAGAATCCCAGCCCTACCCACCAATCAGAGCCCGAGAACCAACAGCCAGTCAGAATCCCAGCCCTAACCACCAATCAGAGCCCGAGAACCAACAGCCAGTCAGAATCCCAGCCCTACCCACCAATCAGAGCCCGAGAACCAACAGCCAATCAGAATCCCAGCCCTACCCACCAATAAGAGCCTGAGAACCAACAGCCAATCAGAATCCCAGCCCTACCCGCCCTAACCACCAATCAGAGCCCGAGAACCAACAGCCAATCAGAATCCCAGCCCTAACCACCAATCAGAGCCCGAGAACCAACAGCCAATCAGAATCCCAGCCCTACCCACCAATCAGAGCCCGAGAACCAACAGCCAATCAGAATCCCAGCCCTAACCACCAATCAGAGCCCGAGAACCAACAGCCAGTCAGAATCCCAGCCCTACCCACCAATCAGAGCCCGAGAACCAACAGCCAATCAGAATCCCAGCCCTACCCACCAATAAGAGCCTGAGAACCAACAGCCAATCAGAATCCCAGCCCTACCCGCCCTAACCACCAATCAGAGCCCGAGAACCAACAGCCAATCAGAATCCCAGCCCTAACCACCAATCAGAGCCCGAGAACCAACAGCCAATCAGAATCCCAGCCCTACCCACCAATCAGAGCCCGAGAACCAACAGCCAATCAGAATCCCAGCCCTACCTACCAATCAGAGCCCGAGAACCAACAGCCAATCAGAATCCCAGCCCTACCCACCAATCAGAGCCCAAGAACCAACAGCCAATCAGAATCCCAGCCCTACCCACCAATCAGAGCCCGAGAACCAACAGCCAATCAGAATCCCAGCCCTAACCACCAATCAGAGCCCGAGAACCAACAGCCAATCAGAATCCCAGCAATACCCACCAATCAGAGCCCGAGAACCAACAGCCAGTCAGAATAACAGCCCTACCCTCCAATCAGAGCCCGAGAACCAACAGCCAGTCAGAATCCCAGACCTAACCACCAATCACAGCCCGAGAACCAACAGCCAGTCAGAATCCCAGACCTACCCACCAATCAGAGCCCGAGAACCAACAGCCAGTCAGAATCCCAGCCCTACCCACCAATCACAGCCCGAGAACCAACAGCCAATCAGAATCCCAGCCCTACCCACCAATCAGAGCCCGAGAACCAACAGCCAATCAGAACCCCAGCCCTACCCGCCCTAACCACCAATCAGAGCCCGAGAACCAACAGCCAATCAGAATCCCAGCCCTACCCACCAATCAGAGCCCGAGAACCAACAGCCAGTCAGAATCCCAGCCCTACCCACCAATCAGAGCCCGAGAACCAACAGCCAGTCAGAATCCCAGCCCTACCCACCAATCAGAGCCCGAGAACCAACAGCCAGTCAGAATCCCAGCCCTACCCACCAATCAGAGCCCGAGAACCAACAGCCAGTCAGAATCCCAGCCCTACCCACCAATCAGAGCCCGAGAACCAACAGCCAATCAGAATCCCAGCCCTACCCACCAATCAGAGCCCGAGAACCAACAGCCAATCAGAATCCCAGCCCTACCCACCAATCAGAGCCCGAGAACCAACAGCCAGTCAGAATCCCAGCCCTACCCACCAATCAGAGCTCGAGAACCAACAGCCAATCAGAATCCCAGCCCTACCCACCAATCAGAGCCCGAGAACCAACAGCCAATCAGAATCCCAGCCCTACCGGCCCTAACCACCAATCAGAGCCCGAGAACCAAAAGCCAATCAGAATCTCAGCCCTACTCACCAATCGGAGCCCGAGAACCAACAGCCAGTCAGAATCCCAGCCCTAACCACCAATCATAGCCCGAGAACCAACAGCCAGTCAGAATCCCAGCCCTACCCACCAATCAGAGCCCGAGAACCAACAGCCAGTCAGAATCCCAGCCCTACCCACCAATCAGAGCCGAGAACCAACAGCCAGTCAGAATCCCAGCCCTACCCACCAATCAGAGCCCGAGAACAAACAGCCAGTCAGAATCCCAGCCCTAACCACCAATCAGAGCCCAAGAACCAACAGCCAATCAGAATCCCAGCCCTACCCACCAATCAGAGCCCGAGAACCAACAGCCAATCAGAATCCCAGCCCTACCCACCAATCAGAGCCCGAGAACCAACAGCCAATCAGAACCCCAGCACTACCCGCCCTAACCACCAATCAGAGCCCGAAAACCAACAGCCAGTCAGAATCCCAGCCCTACCCATCAATCAGAGCCCGAGAACCAACAGCCAGTCAGAATCCCAGCCCTACCCACCAATCAAAGCCCGAGAACCAACAGCCAGTCAGAATCCCAGCCCTACCCACCAATCAGAGCCCGAGAACCAACAGCCAATCTGAATCCCAGCCCTACCCGCCCTAACCACCAATCAGAGCCCGAGAACCAACAGCCAATCAGAATCCCAGCCCTACCCGCCCTAACCACCAATCACAGCCTGAGAACCAACAGCCAATCAGAATCCCAGCCCTAACCACCAATCAGAACCCGAGACCCAACAGCCAATCAGAATCCCAGCCCTAACCACCAATCACAGCCCGAGAACCAACAGCCAATCAGAATCCCAGCCCTACCCACCAATCACAGCCCGAGAACGAACAGCCAATCAGAATCCCGGCCCTACCCACCAATCAGACCCCGAGAACCAACAGCCAATCAGAATTCCAGCCCTACCCAGCAATCACAGCCTGAGAACCAAGAGCCAATCAGAATCCCAGCCCTAACCACCAATCACAGCCCGAGAACCATCAGCCAATCAGAATCCCAGCCCTACCCACCAATCAGAGCCCGAGAACCAACAGCCAGTCAGAATCCCAGCCCTACCCACCAATCACAGCCCGAGAACCAACAGCCAATCAGAATCCCAGCCCTACCCACCAATCACAGCCCGAGAACCAACAGCCAATCAGAATCCCAGCCCTACCCACCAATCAGAGCCCGAGAACCAACAGCCAATCAGAATCCCAGCCCTACCCACCAATCAGAGCCCGAGAACCCTACAGCCAGTCAGAAACACAGCCCTACCCACCAATCAGAGCCCGAGAACCAAAAGCCAATCAGAA
Organism: Pleurodeles waltl; assembly: GCF_031143425.1. Classification (NCBI taxonomy): domain Eukaryota; kingdom Metazoa; phylum Chordata; class Amphibia; order Caudata; family Salamandridae; genus Pleurodeles; species Pleurodeles waltl. Next base: position 82,971 of record NW_027150061.1, read on the forward strand.
TCCCAGCCCTACCCACCAATCGGAGCCCGAGAACCAACAGCCAGTCAGAATCCCAGCCCTAACCACCAATCGGAGCCCGAGAACCAACAGCCAGTCAGAATACCAGCCCTACCCACCAATCGGAGCCCGAGAACCAACAGCCAGTCAGAATACCAGCCCTACCCACCAATCGGAGCCCGAGAACCAACAGCCAGTCAGAATCCCAGCCCTACCCACCAATCACAGCCCGAGAACAAACATCCAGTCAGAATCCCAGCCCTACCCACCAATCAGAGCCCGAGAACCAACAGCCAGTCAGAATCCCAGCCCTACCCACCAATCACAGACCGAGAACCAACAGCCAGTCAGAATCCCAGCCCTACCCACCAATCACAGCCTGAGAACCAACAGCCAGGCAGAATCCCAGCCCTACCCACCAATCACAGCCTGAGAACCAACAGCCAGTCAGAATCCCAGCCCTAACCACCAATCAGAGCCCGAGAACCAACATCCAGTCAGAATCCCGGCCCTACCCACCAATCAGAGCCCGAGAACCAACAGCCAGTCAGAATCCCGGCCCTAACCACCAATCAGAGCCCGAGAACCAACAGCCAGTCAGAATCCCGGCCCTACCCACCAATCAGAGCCCGAGAACCAACAGCCAATCAGAATCCCAGCCCTACCCGCCCTACCCACCAATCAGAGCACGAGAACCAACAGCCAGTCAGAATAACAGCCCTACCCACCAATCAGAGCCCGAGAACCAACAGCCAGTCAGAATCCCAGACCTAACCACCAATCACAGCCCGAGAACCAACAGCCAGTCAGAATCCCAGCCCTACCCACCAATCAGAGCCCGAGAACCAACAGCCAGTCAGAATCCCAGCCCTACCCACCAATCACAGCCCGAGAACCAACAGCCAATCAGAATCCCAGCCCTACCCACCAATCAGAGACCGAGAACCAACAGCCAATCAGAATCCCAGCCCTACCCACCAATCAGAGCCCGAGAACCAACAGCCAATCAGAACCCCAGCCCTACCCGCCCTAACCACCAATCAGAGCCCGAGAACCAACAGCCAATCAGAATCCCAGCCCTACCCACCAATCAGAGCCCGAGAACCAACAGCCAGTCAGAATCCCAGCCCTACCCACCAATCAGAGCCCGAGAACCAACAGCCAGTCAGAATCCCAGCCCTACCCACCAATCAGAGCCCGAGAACCAACAGCCAGTCAGAATCCCAGCCCTAACCACCAATCACAGCCCGAGAACCAACAGCCAGTCAGAATCCCAGACCTACCCACCAATCAGAGCCCGAGAACCAACAGCCAATCAGAATCCCAGCCCTACCCACCAATCAGAGCCCGAGAACCAACAGCCAATCAGAATCCCAGCCCTACCCACCAATCAGAGCCCGATAACCAACAGCCAATCAGAATCCCAGCCCTACCCACCAATCAGAGCCCGAGAACCAACAGCCAATCAAAATCCCAGCCCTACCCACCAATCAGAGCCCGAGAACCAACAGCCAATCAGAATCCCAGCCCTACCGGCCCTAACCACCAATCAGAGCCCGAGAACCAAAAGCCAATCAGAATCCCAGCCCTACTCACCAATCGGAGCCCGAGAACCAACAGCCAGTCAGAATCCCAGCCCTAACCACCAATCATAGCCCGAGAACCAACAGCCAGTCAGAATCCCAGCCCTAACCACCAATCAGAGCCCGAGAACCAACAGCCAGTCAGAATCCCAGCCCTACCCACCAATCAGAGCCCGAGAACAAACAGCCAGTCAGAATCACAGCCCTAACCACCAATCAGAGCCCAAGAACCAACAGCCAATCAGAATCCCAGCCCTACCCACCAATCAGAGCCCGAGAACCAACAGCCAATCAGAATCCCAGCCCTACCCACCAATCAGAGCCCGAGAACCAACAGCCAATCAGAACCCCAGCCCTACCCGCCCTAACCACCAATCAGAGCCCGAGAACCAACAGCCAGTCAGAATCCCAGCCCTACCCATCAATAAGAGCCCGAGAACCAACAGCCAGTCAGAATCCCAGCCCTACCCACCAATCAGAGCCCGAGAACCAACAGCCAGTCAGAATCCCAGCCCTACCCACCAATCAAAGCCCGAGAACCAACAGCCAATCTGAATCCCAGCCCTACCCGCCCTAACCACCAATCAGAGCCCGAGAGCCAACAGCCAATCAGAATCCCAGCCCTACCCGCCCTAACCACCAATCACAGCCTGAGAACCAACAGCCAATCAGAATCCCAGCCCTAACCACCAATCAGAACCCGAGACCCAACAGCCAATCAGAATCCCAGCCCTAACCACCAATCACAGCCCGAGAACCAACAGCCAATCAGAATCCCAGCCCTACCCACCAATCACAGCCCGAGAACGAACAGCCAATCAGAATCCCGGCCCTACCCACCAATCAGAGCCCGAGAACCAACAGCCAATCAGAATTCCAGCCCTACCCAGCAATCACAGCCTGAGAACCAAGAGCCAATCAGAATCCCAGCCCTAACCACCAATCACAGCCCGAGAACCATCAGCCAATCAGAATCCCAGCCCTACCCACCAATCAGAGCCCGAGAACCAACAGCCAGTCAGAATCCCAGCCCTACCCACCAATCACAGCCCGAGAACCAACAGCCAATCAGAATCCCAGCCCTACCCACCAATAGGAGCCCGAGAACCAACAGCCAATCAGAATCCCAGCCCTACCCACCAATCAGAGCCCGAGAACCAACAGCCAATCAGAATCCCAGCCCTACCCACCAATCAGAGCCCGAGAACCCTACAGCCAGTCAGAATCCCAGCCCTACCCACCAATCAGAGCCCGAGAACCAAAAGCCAATCAGAATCCCAGCCCTACCCACCAATCGGAGCCCGAGAACCAACAGCCAGTCAGAATCCCAGCCCTAACCACCAATCGGAGCCCGAGAACCAACAGCCAGTCAGAATCCCAGCCCTACCCACCAATCGGAGCCCGAGAACCAACAGCCAGTCAGAATACCAGCCCTACCCACCAATCGGAGCCCGAGAACCAACAGCCAGTCAGAATCCCAGCCCTACCCACCAATCAGAGCCCGAGAACCAACAGCCAGTCAGAATCCCAGCCCTACCCACCAATCAGAGCCCGAGAACCAACAGCCAGGCAGAATCCCAGCCCTACCCACCAATCAGAGCCCGAGAACCAACAGCCAGTCAGAATCCCAGCCCTACCCACCAATCACAGCCTGAGAACCAACAGCCAGGCAGAATCCCAGCCCTACCCACCAATCACAGCCTGAGAACCAACAGCCAGTCAGAATCCCAGCCCTAACCACCAATCAAAGCCCGAGAACCAACAGCCTGTCAGAATCCCGGCCCTACCCACCAATCAGAGCCCGAGAACCAACAGCCAGTCAGAATCCCGGCCCTAACCACCAATCAGAGCCCGAGAACCAACAGCCAGTCAGAATCCCGGCCCTACCCACCAATCAGAGCCCGAGAACCAACAGCCAATCAGAATCCCAGCCCTACCCACCAATCAGAGCCCGAGAACCAACAGCCAGTCAGAATCCCAGCCCTACCCACCAATCACAGCCCGAGAACCAACAGCCAATCAGAATCCCAGCCCTACCCACCAATAGGAGCCCGAGAACCAACAGCCAATCAGAATCCCAGCCCTACCCACCAATCAGAGCCCGAGAACCAACAGCCAATCAGAATCCCAGCCCTACCCACCAATCAGAGCCCGAGAACCCTACAGCCAGTCAGAATCCCAGCCCTACCCACCAATCAGAGCCCGAGAACCAAAAGCCAATCAGAATCCCAGCCCTACCCACCAATCGGAGCCCGAGAACCAACAGCCAGTCAGAATCCCAGCCCTAACCACCAATCGGAGCCCGAGAACCAACAGCCAGTCAGAATCCCAGCCCTACCCACCAATCGGAGCCCGAGAACCAACAGCCAGTCAGAATACCAGCCCTACCCACCAATCGGAGCCCGAGAACCAACAGCCAGTCAGAATCCCAGCCCTACCCACCAATCAGAGCCCGAGAACCAACAGCCAGTCAGAATCCCAGCCCTACCCACCAATCAGAGCCCGAGAACCAACAGCCAGTCAGAATCCCAGCCCTACCCACCAATCAGAGCCCGAGAACCAACAGCCAGTCAGAATCCCAGCCCTTCCCACCAATCACAGCCTGAGAACCAACAGCCAGGCAGAATCCCAGCCCTACCCACCAATCACAGCCTGAGAACCAACAGCCAGTCAGAATCCCAGCCCTAACCACCAATCAAAGCCCGAGAACCAACAGCCTGTCAGAATCCCGGCCCTACCCACCAATCAGAGCCCGAGAACCAACAGCCAGTCAGAATCCCGGCCCTAACCACCAATCAGAGCCCGAGAACCAACAGCCAGTCAGAATCCCGGCCCTACCCACCAATCAGAGCCCGAGAACCAACAGCCAATCAGAATCCCAGCCCTACCCACCAATCAGAGCCCGAGAACCAACAGCCAATCAGAATCCCAGCCCTACCCACCAATCAGAGCCCGAGAACCAACAGCCAATCAGAATCCCAGCCCTACCCGCCCTAACCACCAATCAGAGCCCGAGAACCAAAAGCCAATCAGAATCCCAGCCTTACCCACCAATCGGAGCCCGAGAACCAACAGCCAGTCAGAATCCCAGCCCTAACCACCAATCGGAGCCCGAGAACCAACAGCCAGTCAGAATCCCAGCCCTACCCACCAATCGGAGCCCGAGAACCAACATCCAGTCAGAATACCAGCCCTACCCACCAATCGGAGCCCGAGAACCAACAGCCAGTCAGAATCCCAGCCCTACCCACCAATCAGAGCCCGAGAACCAACAGCCAGTCAGAATCCCAGCCCTACCCACCAATCAGAGCCCGAGAACCAACAGCCAGTCAGAATCCCAGCCCTACCCACCAATCAGAGCCCGAGAACCAACAGCCAGTCAGAATCCCAGCCCTACCCACCAATCAGAGCCCGAGAACCAACAGCCAGTCAGAATCCCAGCCCTACCCACCAATCAGAGCCCGAGAACCAACAGCCAATCAGAATCCCAGCCCTACCCGCCCTAACCACCAATCAGAGCCCGAGAACCAACAGCCAATCAGAATCCCAGCCCTACCCACCCTAACCACCAATCACAGCCCGAGAACCAACAGCCAATCAGAATCCCAGCCCTAACCACCAATCAGAACCCGAGAGCCAACAGCCAATCAGAATCCCAGCCCTAACCACCAATCACAGCCCGAGAACCAACAGCCAATCAGAATCCCAGCCCTACCCACCAATCACAGACCGAGAACCAACAGCCAATCAGGATCCCGGCCCTATCCACCAATCAGAGCCCGAGAACCAACAGCCAATCAGAATCCCAGCCCTACCCACCAATCACAGCCTGAGAACCAAGAGCCAATCAGAATCCCAGCCCTAAGCACCAATCACAGCCCGAGAACCAACAGCCAATCAGAATCCCAGCCCTACCCACCAATCAGAGCCCGAGAACCAACAGCCAGTCAGAATCCTAGCCCTACCCACCAATCAGAGCCCGAGAACCAACAGCCAATCAGAATCCCAGCCCTACCCACCAATCAGGGCCCGAGAACCAACAGCCAGTCAGAATCCCAGACCTAACCACCAATCAGAGCACAAGAACCAACAGCCAGTCAGAATCCCAGCACAAACCACCAATCAGAGCCCGAGAACTAACAGCCAGTCAGAATCCCAGCCCAACCCACCAATCAGAGCACGAGAAACAACAGCCAATGAGAATCCCAGCCCTACCCACCAATCAGAGCCCGAGAACCAACAGCCAGTAAGAATCCCAGCCCTACCCACCAATCAGAGCCCGAGAACCAACAGCCAGTCAGAATCCCACCCCTACCCACCAATCAGAGCCCGAGAACCAACAGCCAGTCAGAATCCCAGCCCTAACCACCAATCAGAGCCCGAGAACCAACAGCCAGTCAGAATCCCAGCCCTACCCACCAATCAGAGCCCGAGAACCAACAGCCAATCAGAATCCCAGCCCTACCCACCAATCAGAGCCCGAGAACCAACAGACAATCAGAATCCCAGCCCTACCCACCAATCAGAGCCCGAGAACCAACAGACAATCAGAATCCCATGTCTACCCACCAATCAGAGCCCGAGAACCAACAGCCAATCAGAATCCCAGCCCTACCGGCCCTAACCACCAATCAGAGCCCGAGAACCAAAAGCCAATCAGAATCCCAGCCCTTCTCACCAATCGGAGCCCGAGAACCAACAGCCAGTCAGAATCCCAGCCCTAATCACCAATCGGAGCCCGAGAACCAACAGCCAGTCAGAATCCCAGCCCTACCCACCAATCGGAGCCCGAGAACCAACAGCCAGTCAGAATCCCAGCCCTACCCACCAATCGGAGCCCGAGAACCAACAGCCAGTCAGAATCCCAGCCCTAACCACCAATCAGAGCCCGAGAACCAACAGCCAGTCAGAATCCCAGCCCTACCCACCAATCAGAGCCCGAGAACCAACAGCCAGTCAGAATCCCAGCCCTACCCACCAATCAGAGCCCGAGAACCAACAGCCAATCAGAATCCCAGCCCTACCCACCAATCAGAGCCCGAGAACCAACAGCCAATCAGAATCCCAGCCCTACCCACCAATCAGAGCCCGAGAACCAACAGCCAATCAGAACCCCAGCCCTACCCGCCCTAACCACCAATCAGAGCCCGAGAACCAACAGCCAGTCAGAATCCCAGCCCTACCCACCAATCAGAGCCTGAGAACCAACAGCCAGTCAGAATCCCAGCCCTAACCACCAATCAGAGCCCGAGAACCAACAGCCAGTCAGAATCCCAGCCCTACCCACCAATCAGAGCCCGAGAACCAACAGCCAATCAGAATCCCAGCCCTACCCACCAATCAGAGCCCGAGAACCAACAGCCAATCAGAATCCCAGCCCTACCCACTAATCAGAGCCCGAGAACGAACAGCCAATCAGAATCCCAGCCCTACCCACCAATTAGAGCCCGAGAACCAACAGCCAATCAGAATCCCAGCCCTACCCACCAATCAGAGCCCGAGAACCAACAGCCAATCAGAAGCCCAGCCCTACCGGCCCTAACCACCAATCAGAGCCCGAGAACCAAAAGCCAATCAGAATCCCAGCCCTACTCACCAATCGGAGCCCGAGAACCAACAGCCAGTCAGAATCCCAGCCCTAATCACCAATCGGAGCCCGAGAACCAACAGCCAGTCAGAATCCCAGCCCTACCCACCAATCGGAGCCCGAGAACCAACAGCCAGTCAGAATCCCAGCCCTACCTACCAATCGGAGCCCGAGAACCAACAGCCAGTCAGAATCCCAGCCCTACCCACCAATCAGAGCCCGAGAACCAACAGCCAGTCAGAATCCCAGCCCTACCCACCAATCAGAGCCCGAGAACCAACAGTCAATCAGAATCCCAGCACTACCACCCCTAACAACCAATCAGAGCCCGAGAACCAACAGCCAATCAGAATCCCAGCCCTAAACACCAATCACAGCCCGAGAACCAACAGCCAGTCAGAATCCCAGCCCTACCCACCAATCACAGCCCGAGAACCAACAGCCAGTCAGAATCCCAGCCCTACCCACCAATCACAGCCCGAGAACCAACAGCCAGTCAGAATCCCAGCCCTACCCACCAATCACAGCCCGAGAACCAACAGCCAGTCAGAATCTCAGCCCTACCCACCAATCACAGCCCGAGAACCACCAGCCAGTCAGAATCCCAGCCCTACCCACCAATCACAGCCCGAGAACCAACAGCCAGTCAGAATCCCAGCCCTACCCACCAATCACAGCCCGAAAACCAACAGCCAGTCAGAATCCCAGCCCTACCCCCCCAATCACAGCCCGAGAACCAACAGCCAGTCAGAATCCCAGCCCTACCCACCAATCAGAGCCCGAGAACCAACAGCCAGTCAGAATCCCAGCCCTACCCACCAATCACAGCCAGAGAACCAACAGCCAGTCAGAATCCCAGCCCTATCCACCAATCAGAACCCGAGAACAAACAGCCAGTCAGAATCCCAGCCCTAACCACCAATCAGAGCCCGAGAACCAACAGCCAGTCAGAATCCCAGCCCTACCCACCAATCACAGCCTGAGAACCAACAGCCAGTCAGAATCCCAGCCCTAACCCCCAATCACAGCCCGAGAACCAACAGCCAGTCAGAATCCCAGCCCTACCCACCAATCAGAGCCCGAGAACTAACAGCCAGTCACAATCCCAGCCCTACCCACCAATCACAGCCCGAGAACCATTAGCCAGTCAGAATCCCAGCCCTACCCACCAATCAGAGCCCGAGAACCAACAGCCAGTCAGAATCTCAGCCCTAACCACCAATCAGAGCCCGAGAACCAACAGCCAGTCAGAATCCCAGCCCTAACCCCCAATCACAGCCCGAGAACCAACAGCCAGTCAGAATCCCAGCCCTACCCACCAATCAGAGCCCGAGAACTAACAGCCAGTCACAATCCCAGCCCTACCCACCAATCACAGCCCGAGAACCATTAGCCAGTCAGAATCCCAGCCCTACCCACCAATCAGAGCCAGAGAACCAACAGCCAGTCAGAATCTCAGCCCTAACCACCAATCAGAGCCCGAGAACCAACAGCCAGTCAGAATCCCAGCCCTAACCACCAATCAGAGCCCGAGAACCAACAGCCAGTCAGAATCCCAGCCCTAACCACCAATCAGAGCCCGGGAACCAACAGCCAATCAGAATCCCAGCCCTACCCACCAATCAGAGCCCGAGAACCAACAGCCAATCAGAATCCCAGCCCTACCCGCCCTAACCACCAATCAGAGCCCGAGAACCAACAGCCAATCAGAATCCCAGCCCTAACCACCAATCACAGCCCGAGAACTAACAGCCAGTCAGAATCCCAGCCCTGCCCACCAATCACAGCCCGAGAACCAACAGCCAGTCAGAATCCCAGCCCTGCCCACCAATCAGAGCACGAGAACCAACAGCCAGTCAGAATCCCAGCCCTGCCCACTAATCAGAGCCCGAGAACCAACAGCCAGTCAGAATCCCAGCCCTGCCCACCAATCAGAGCCCGAGAACCAACAGCCTGTCAGAATCCCAGCCCTGCCCACCAATCAGAGCCCGAGAACCAACAGCCAGTCAGAATCCCAGCCCTGCCCACCAATCAGAGCCCGAGAACCAACAGCCAGTCAGAATCCCAGCCCTGCCCACCAATCAGAGCCCGAGAACCAACAGCCAGTCAGAATCCCAGCCCTGCCCACCAATCAGAGCCCGAGAACCAACAGCCAGTCAGAATCCCAGCCCTGCCCACCAATCAGAGCCCGAGAACCAACAGCCAGTCAGAATCCCAGCCCTGCCCACCAATCAGAGCCCGAGAACCAACAGCCAGTCAGAATCCCAGCCCTGCCCACCAATCAGAGCCCGAGAACCAACAGCCAGTCAGAATCCCAGCCCTGCCCACCAATCAGAGCCCGAGAACCAACAGCCAGTCAGAATCCCAGCCCTACCCACCAATCAGATCCCGAGAACCAACAGCCAATCAGAATCCCAGCCCTACCCGCCCTAACCACCAATCAGAGCCCGAGAACCAAAAGCCAATCAGAATCCCAGCCCTACCCACCAATCGGAGCCCGAGAACCAACAGCCAGTCAGAATCCCAGCCCTAACCACCAATCGGAGCCCGAGAACCAACAGCCAGTCAGAATCCCAGCCCTACCCACCAATCGGAGCCCGAGAACCAACAGCCAGTCAGAATCCCAGCCCTACCCACCAATCGGAGCCCGAGAACCAACAGCAAGTCAGAATCCCAGCCCTACCCACCAATCGGAGCCCGAGAACCAACAGCCAGTCAGAATCCCAGCCCTACCCACCAATCAGAGCCCGAGAACCAACAGCCAGTCAGAATCCCAGCCCTACCCACCAATCAGAGCCCGAGAACCAACAGCCAGTCAGAATCCCAGCCCTACCCACCAATCAGAGCCCGAGAACCAACAGCCAATCAGAATCCCAGCCCTACCCGCCCTAACCACCAATCAGAGCCCGAGAACCAACAGCCAATCAGAATCCCAGCCCTAACCACCAATCACAGCCAGAGAACCAACAGCCAATCAGAATCCCAGCCCTACCCACCAATCACAGCCCGAGAACCAACAGCCAGTCAGAATCCCAGCCCTACCCACCAATCAGAGCCCGAGAACCAACAGCCAGTCAGAATCCCAGCCCTACCCACCAATCAGAGCCCGAGAACCAACAGCCAATCTGAATCCCAGCCCTACCCGCCCTAACCACCAATCAGAGCCCGAGAACCAACAGCCAATCAGAATCCCAGCCCTACCCGCCCTAACCACCAATCACAGCCTGAGAACCAACAGCCAATCAGAATCCCAGCCCTAACCACCAATCAGAACCCGAGACCCAACAGCCAATCAGAATCCCAGCCCTAACCACCAATCACAGCCCGAGAACCAACAGCCAATCAGAATCCCAGCCCTACCCACCAATCACAGCCCGAGAACGAACAGCCAATCAGAATCCCGGCCCTACCCACCAATCAGACCCCGAGAACCAACAGCCAATCAGAATTCCAGCCCTACCCAGCAATCACAGCCTGAGAACCAAGAGCCAATCAGAATCCCAGCCCTAACCACCAATCACAGCCCGAGAACCATCAGCCAGTCAGAATCCCAGCCCTACCCACCAATCACAGCCCGAGAACCAACAGCCAATCAGAATCGCAGCCCTACCCACCAATCAGAGCCCGAGAACCAACAGCCAATCAGAATCCCAGCCCTACCCACCAATCAGAGCCCGAGAACCAACAGCCAATCAGAATCCCAGCCCTACCCACCAATCAGAGCCCGAGAACCCTACAGCCAGTCAGAATCACAGCCCTACCCACCAATCAGAGCCCGAGAACCAAAAGCCAATCAGAATCCCAGCCCTACCCACCAATCGGAGCACGAGAACCAACAGCCAGTCAGAATCCCAGCCCTAACCACCAATCGGAGCCCAAGAACCAACAGCCAGTCAGAATACCAGCCCTACCCACCAATCGGAGCCCGAGAACCAACAGCCAGTCAGAATACCAGCCCTACCCACCAATCGGAGCCCGAGAACCAACAGCCAGTCAGAATCCCAGCCCTACCCACCAATCAGAGCCCGAGAACAAACATCCAGTCAGAATCCCAGCCCTACCCACCAATCAGAGCCCGAGAACCAACAGCCAGTCAGAATCCCAGCCCTACCCACCAATCACAGACCGAGAACCAACAGCCAGTCAGAATCCCAGCCCTACCCACCAATCACAGCCTGAGAACCAACAGCCAGGCAGAATCCCAGCCCTACCCACCAATCACAGCCTGAGAACCAACAGCCAGTCAGAATCCCAGCCCTAACCACCAATCAGAGCCCGAGAACCAACAGCCAGTCAGAACCCCAGCCCTACCCACCAATCAGAGCCCGAGAACCAACAGCCAGTCAGAATCCCGGCCCTAACCACCAATCAGAGCCCGAGAACCAACAGCCAGTCAGAATCCCGGCCCTACCCACCAATCAGAGCCCGAGAACCAACAGCCAATCAGAATCCCAGCCCTACCCGCCCTACCCACCAATCAGAGCACGAGAACCAACAGCCAGTCAGAATAACAGCCCTACCCACCAATCAGAGCCCGAGAACCAACAGCCAGTCAGAATCCCAGACCTAACCACCAATCACAGCCCGAGAACCAACAGCCAGTCAGAATCCCAGCCCTACCCACCAATCAGAGCCCGAGAACCAACAGCCAGTCAGAATCCCAGCCCTACCCACCAATCACAGCCCGAGAACCAACAGCCAATCAGAATCCCAGCCCTACCCACCAATCAGAGACCGAGAACCAACAGCCAATCAGAATCCCAGCCCTACCCACCAATCAGAGCCCGAGAACCAACAACCAATCAGAACCCCAGCCCTACCCGCCCTAACCACCAATCAGAGCCCGAGAACCAACAGCCAATCAGAATCCCAGCCCTACCCACCAATTAGAGCCCGAGAACCAACAGCCAGTCAGAATCCCAGCCCTACCCACCAATCAGAGCCCGAGAACCAACAGCCAGTCAGAATCCCAGCCCTACCCACCAATCAGAGCCCGAGAACCAACAGCCAGTCAGAATCCCAGCCCTAACCACCAATCAGAGCCCGAGAACCAACAGCCAGTCAGAATCCCAGCCCTACCCACCAATCAGAGCCCGAGAACCAACAGCCAATCAGAATCCCAGCCCTACCCACCAATCAGAGCCCGAGAACCAACAGCCAATCAGAATCCCAGCCCTACCCACCAATCAGAGCCCGAGAACCAACAGCCAATCAGAATCCCAGCCGTACCCACCAATCAGAGCCCGATAACCAACAGCCAATCAGAATCCCAGCCCTACCCACCAATCAGAGCCCGAGAACCAACAGCCAATCAGAATCCCAGCCCTACCGGCCCTAACCACCAATCAGAGCCCGAGAACCAAAAGCCAATCAGAATCCCACCCCTACTCACCAATCGGAGCCCGAGAACCAACAGCCAGTCAGAATCCCAGCCCTAACCACCAATCATAGCCCGAGAACCAACAGCCAGTCAGAATCCCAGCCCTAACCACCAATCAGAGCCCGAGAACCAACAGCCAGTCAGAATCCCAGCCCTACCCACCAATCAGAGCCCGAGAACAAACAGCCAGTCAGAATCACAGCCCTAACCAACAATCAGAGCCCAAGAACCAACAGCCAATCAGAATCCCAGCCCTACCCACCAATCAGAGCCCGAGAACCAACAGCCAATCAGAATCCCAGCCCTACCCACCAATCAGAGCCCGAGAACCAACAGCCAATCAGAACCCCAGCCCTACCCGCCCTAACCACCAATCAGAGCCCGAGAACCAACAGCCAGTCAGAATCCCAGCCCTACCCATCAATCAGAGCCCGAGAACCAACAGCCAGTCAGAATCCCAGCCCTACCCACCAATCAGAGCCCGAGAACCAACAGCCAGTCAGAATCCCAGCCCTACCCACCAATCAAAGCCCGAGAACCAACAGCCAATCTGAATCCCAGCCCTACCCGCCCTAACCACCAATCAGAGCCCGAGAGCCAACAGCCAATCAGAATCCCAGCCCTACCCGCCCTAACCACCAATCACAGCCTGAGAACCAACAGCCAATCAGAATCCCAGCCCTAACCACCAATCAGAACCCGAGACCCAACAGCCAATCAGAATCCCAGCCCTAACCACCAATCACAGCCCGAGAACCAACAGCCAATCAGAATCCCAGCCCTACCCACCAATCACAGCCCGAGAACGAACAGCCAATCAGAATCCCGGCCCTACCCACCAATCAGAGCCCGAGAACCAACAGCCAATCAGAATTCCAGCCCTACCCAGCAATCACAGCCTGAGAACCAAGAGCCAATCAGAATCCCAGCCCTAACCACCAATCACAGCCCGAGAACCATCAGCCAATCAGAATCCCAGCCCTACCCACCAATCAGAGCCCGAGAACCAACAGCCAGTCAGAATCCCAGCCCTACCCACCAATCACAGCCCGAGAACCAACAGCCAATCAGAATCCCAGCCCTACCCACCAATAGGAGCCCGAGAACCAACAGCCAATCAGAATCCCAGCCCTACCCACCAATCAGAGCCCGAGAACCAACAGCCAATCAGAATCCCAGCCCTACCCACCAATCAGAGCCCGAGAACCCTACAGCCAGTCAGAATCCCAGCCCTAACCACCAATCGGAGCCCGAGAACCAAAAGCCAATCAGAATCCCAGCCCTACCCACCAATCGGAGCCCGAGAACCAACAGCCAGTCAGAATCCCAGCCCTAACCACCAATCGGAGCCCGAGAACCAACAGCCAGTCAGAATCCCAGCCCTACCCACCAATCGGAGCCCGAGAACCAACAGCCAGTCAGAATACCAGCCCTACCCACCAATCGGAGCCCGAGAACCAACAGCCAGTCAGAATCCCAGCCCTACCCACCAATCAGAGCCCGAGAACCAACAGCCAGTCAGAATCCCAGCCCTACCCACCAATCAGAGCCCGAGAACCAACAGCCAGTCAGAATCCCAGCCCTACCCACCAATCAGAGCCCGAGAACCAACAGCCAGTCAGAATCCCAGCCCTACCCACCAATCACAGCCCGAGAACCAACAGCCAGTCAGAATCCCGGCCCTACCCACCAATCACAGCCTGAGAACCAACAGCCAGGCAGAATCCCGGCCCTACCCACCAATCACAGCCTGAGAACCAACAGCCAGTCAGAATCCCGGCCCTAACCACCAATCAAAGCCCGAGAACCAACAGCCTGTCAGAATCCCGGCCCTACCCACCAATCAGAGCCCGAGAACCAACAGCCAGTCAGAATCCCGGCCCTAACCACCAATCAGAGCCCGAGAACCAACAGCCAGTCAGAATCCCGGCCCTACCCACCAATCAGAGCCCGAGAACCAACAGCCAATCAGAATCCCAGCCCTACCCACCAATCAGAGCCCGAGAACCAACAGCCAATCAGAATCCCAGCCCTACCCACCAATCAGAGCCCGAGAACCAACAGCCAATCAGAATCCCAGCCCTACCCGCCCTAACCACCAATCAGAGCCCGAGAACCAAAAGCCAATCAGAATCCCAGCCTTACCCACCAATCGGAGCCCGAGAACCAACAGCCAGTCAGAATCCCAGCCCTAACCACCAATCGGAGCCCGAGAACCAACAGCCAGTCAGAATCCCAGCCCTACCCACCAATCGGAGCCCGAGAACCAACATCCAGTCAGAATACCAGCCCTACCCACCAATCGGAGCCCGAGAACCAACAGCCAGTCAGAATCCCAGCCCTACCCACCAATCAGAGCCCGAGAACCAACAGCCAGTCAGAATCCCAGCCCTACCCACCAATCAGAGCCCGAGAACCAACAGCCAGTCAGAATCCCAGCCCTACCCACCAATCAGAGCCCGAGAACCAACAGCCAGTCAGAATCCCAGCCCTACCCACCAATCAGAGCCCGAGAACCAACAGCCAATCAGAATCCCAGCCCTACCCGCCCTAACCACCAATCAGAGCCCGAGAACCAACAGCCAATCAGAATCCCAGCCCTACCCACCCTAACCACCAATCACAGCCCGAGAACCAACAGCCAATCAGAATCCCAGCCCTAACCACCAATCAGAACCCGAGAGCCAACAGCCAATCAGAATCCCAGCCCTAACCACCAATCACAGCCCGAGAACAAACAGCCAATCAGAATCCCAGCCCTACCCACCAATCACAGACCGAGAACCAACAGCCAATCAGGATCCCGGCCCTATCCACCAATCAGAGCCCGAGAACCAACAGCCAATCAGAATCCCAGCCCTACCCACCAATCACAGCCTGAGAACCAAGAGCCAATCAGAATCCCAGCCCTAAGCACCAATCACAGCCCGAGAACCAACAGCCAATCAGAATCCCAGCCCTACCCACCAATCAGAGCCCGAGAACCAACAGCCAGTCAGAATCCTAGCCCTACCCACCAATCAGAGCCCGAGAACCAACAGCCAATCAGAATCCCAGCCCTACCCACCAATCGGAGCCCGAGAACCAACAGCCAGTCAGAATCCCAGACCTAACCACCAATCGGAGCCCGAGAACCAACAGCCAGTCAGAATCCCAGCCCTAAGCACCAATCACAGCCCGAGAACCAACAGCCAATCAGAATCCCAGCCCTACCCACCAATCAGAGCCCGAGAACCAACAGCCAGTCAGAATCCTAGCCCTACCCACCAATCAGAGCCCGAGAACCAACAGCCAATCAGAATCCCAGCCCTACCCACCAATCGGAGCCCGAGAACCAACAGCCAGTCAGAATCCCAGCCCTACCCACCAATCGTAGCCCGAGAACCAACAGCCAGTCAGAATCCCAGCCCTACCCACCAATCGTAGCCCGAGAACCAACAGCCAGTCAGAATCCCAGCCCTACCCACCAATCGGAGCCCGAGAACCAACAGCCAGTCAGAATCCCAGCCCTACCCACCAATCGGAGCCCGAGAACCAACAGCCAATCAGAATCCCAGCCCTACCCACCAATCGGAGCCCGAGAACCAACAGCCAGTCAGAATCCCAGCCCTACCCACCAATCGGAGCCCGAGAACCAACAGCCAGTCAGAATCCCAGCCCTACCCACCAATCGGAGCCCGAGAACCAACAGCCAGTCAGAATCCCAGCCCTACCCACCAATCGGAGCCCGAGAACCAACAGCCAGTCAGAATCCCAGCCCTACCCACCAATCAGAGCCCGAGAACCAACAGCCAATCTGAATCCCAGCCATACCCGCCCTAACCACCAATCAGAGCCCGAGAACAAACAGCCAATCAGAATCCCAGCCCTACCCGCCCTAACCACCAATCACAGCCCGAGAACCAACAGCCAATCAGAATCCCAGCCCTAACCACCAATCAGAACCCGAGAACCAACAGCCAATCAGAATCCCAGCCCTAACCACCAATCACAGCCCGAGAACCAACAGCCAATCAGAATCCCAGCCCTACCCACCAATCACAGCCCGAGAACGAACAGCCAATCAGAATCCCGGCCCTACCCACCAATCAGAGCCCGAGAACCAACAGCCAATCAGAATCCCAGCCCTACCCACCAATCACAGCCTGAGAACCAAGAGCCAATCAGAATCCCAGCCCTAAGCACCAATCACATCCCGAGAACCAACAGCCAATCAGAATCCCAGCCCTACCCACCAATCAGAGCCCGAGAACCAACAGCCAGTCAGAATCCTAGCCCTACCCACCAATCAGAGCCCGAGAACCAACAGCCAATCAGAATCCCAGCCCTACCCACCAATCGGAGCCCGAGAACCAACAGCCAGTCAGAATCCCAGACCTAACCACCAATCGGAGCCCGAGAACCAACAGCCAGTCAGAATCCCAGCCCTACCCACCAATCGGAGCCCGAGAACCAACAGCCAGTCAGAATCCCAGCCCTACCCACCAATCGGAGCCCGAGAACCAACAGCCAGTCAGAATCCCAGCCCTACCCACCAATCGGAGCCCGAGAACCAACAGCCAGTCAGAATCCCAGCCCTACCCACCAATCGGAGCCCGAGAACCAACAGCCAATCAGAATCCCAGCCCTACCCACCAATCGGAGCCCGAGAACCAACAGCCAGTCAGAATCCCAGCCCTACCCACCAATCGGAGCCCGAGAACCAACAGCCAGTCAGAATCCCAGCCCTACCCACCAATCGGAGCCCGAGAACCAACAGCCAGTCAGAATCCCAGCCCTACCCACCAATCGGAGCCCGAGAACCAACAGCCAGTCAGAATCCCAGACCTACCCACCAATCAGAGCCCGAGAACCAACAGCCAGTCAGAATCCCAGCCCTACCCACCAATCAGAGCCCGAGAACCAACAGCCAGTCAGAATCCCAGCCCTACCCACCAATCAGAGCCCGAGAACCAACAGCCAATCTGAATCCCAGCCATACCCGCCCTAACCACCAATCAGAGCCCGAGAACAAACAGCCAATCAGAATCCCAGCCCTACCCGCCCTAACCACCAATCACAGCCCGAGAACCAACAGCCAATCAGAATCCCAGCCCTAACCACCAATCAGAACCCGAGAACCAACAGCCAATCAGAATCCCAGCCCTAACCACCAATCACAGCCCGAGAACCAACAGCCAATCAGAATCCCAGCCCTACCCACCAATCACAGCCCGAGAACGAACAGCCAATCAGAATCCCGGCCCTACCCACCAATCAGAGCCCGAGAACCAACAGCCAATCAGAATTCCAGCCCTACCCAGCAATCACAGCCTGAGAACCAAGAGCCAATCAGAATCCCAGCCCTAACCACCAATCACAGCCCGAGAACCAACAGCCAATCAGAATCCCAGCCCTACCCACCAATCAGAGCCCGAGAACCAACAGCCAGTCAGAATCCCAGCCCTACCCACCAATCACAGCCCGAGAACCAACAGCCAATCAGAATCCCAGCCCTACCCACCAATCAGAGCCCGAGAACCAACAGCCAATCAGAATCCCAGCCCTACCCACCAATCAGAGCCCGAGAACCAACAGCCAGTCAGAATCCCAGCCCTAACCACCAATCAGAGGACGAGAACCAACAGCCAGTCAGAATCCCAGCACTAACCACCAATCAGAGCCCGAGAACCAACAGCCAGTCAGAATCCCAGCCCTAACCACCAATCAGAGCCCGAGAACCAACAGCCAGTCAGAATCCCAGGCCTACCCACCAATCAGAGCCCGAGAACCAACAGCCAATCCGTATCCCAGCCCAACCCACCAATCAGAGCCCGAGAACCAACAGCCAATAAGAATCCCAGCCCTACCCACCAATCGGAGCCCGAGAACCAACAGCCAGTCAGGATCCCAGCCCTACCCACCAATCGGAGCCCGAGAACCAACAGCCAGTCAGAATCCCAGCCCTACCCACCAATCGGAGCCCGAGAACCAACAGCCAGTCAGAATCCCAGCCCTACCCACCAATCGGAGCCCGAGAACCAACAGCCAGTCAGAATCCCAGCCCTACCCACCAATCGGAGCCCGAGAACCAACAGCCAGTCAGAATCCCAGCCCTACCCACCAATCGGAGCCCGAGAACCAACAGCCAATCAGAATCCCAGCCCTACCCACCAATCGGAGCCCGAGAACCAACAGCCAGTCAGAATCCCAGCCCTACCCACCAATCGGAGCCCGAGAACCAACAGCCAGTCAGAATCCCAGCCCTACCCACCAATCGGAGCCCGAGAACCAACAGCCAGTCAGAATCCCAGCCCTACCCACCAATCGGAGCCCGAGAACCAACAGCCAGTCAGAATCCCAGCCCTACCCACCAATCAGAGCCCGAGAACCAACAGCCAGTCAGAATCCCAGCCCTACCCACCAATCAGAGCCCGAGAACCAACAGCCAATCTGAATCCCAGCCCTACCCGCCCTAACCACCAATCAGAGCCCGAGAACCAACAGCCAATCAGAATCCCAGCCCTACCCGCCCTAACCACCAATCACAGCCCGAGAACCAACAGCCAATCAGAATCCCAGCCCTAACCACCAATCAGAACCCGAGAACCAACAGCCAATCAGAATCCCAGCCCTAACCTCCAATCACAGCCCGAGAACCAACAGCCAATCAGAATCCCAGCCCTACCCACCAATCACAGCCCGAGAACGAACAGCCAATCAGAATACCGGCCTTACCCACCAATCAGAGCCCGAGAACCAACAGCCAATCAGAATTCCAGCCCTACCCAGCAATCACAGCCTGAGAACCAAGAGCCAATCAGAATCCCAGCCCTAACCACCAATCACAGCCCGAGAACCAACAGCCAATCAGAATCCCAGCCCTACCCACCAATCAGAGCCCGAGAACCAACAGCCAGTCAGAATCCCAGCCCTACCCACCAATCACAGCCCGAGAACCAACAGCCAATCAGAATCCCAGCCCTACCCACCAATCAGAGCCCGAGAACCAACAGCCAATCAGAATCCCAGCCCTACCCACCAATCAGAGCCCGAGAACCAACAGCCAATCAGAATCCCAGCCCTACCCACCAATCAGAGCCCGAGAACCCTACAGCCAGTCAGAATCCCAGCCCTACCCACCAATCAGAGCCCGAGAACCAAAAGCCAATCAGAATCCCAGCCCTACCCACCAATCGGAGCCCGAGAACCAACAGCCAGTCAGAATCCCAGCCCTAACCACCAATCGGAGCCCGAGAACCAACAGCCAGTCAGAATGCCAGCCCTACCCACCAATCGGAGCCCGAGAACCAACAGCCAGTCAGAATACCAGCCCTACCCACCAATCGGAGCCCGAGAACCAACAGCCAGTCAGAATCCCAGCCCTACCCACCAATCAGAGCCCGAGAACCAACAGCCAATCAGAATCCCAGCCCTACCCGCCCTAACCACCAATCAGAGCCCGAGAACCTACAGCCAATCAGAATCCCAGCCCTACCCGCCCTAACCACCAATCACAGCCCGAGAACCAACAGCCAATCAGAATCCCAGCCCTAACCACCAATCAGAACCCGAGAACCAACAACCAATCAGAATCCCAGCCCTAACCACCAATCACAGCCCGAGAACCAACAGCCAATCAGAATCCCAGCCCTACCCACCAATCACAGCCCGAGAACCAACAGCCAATCAGAATCCCGGCCCTACCCACCAATCAGAGCCCGAGAACCAACAGCCAATCAGAATCCCAGCCCTACCCACCAATCACAGCCTGAGAACCAAGAGCCAATCAGAATCCCAGCCCTAACCACCAATCACAGCCCGAGAACCAACAGCCAATCAGAATCCCAGCCCTACCCACCAATCAGAGCCAATCAGAGAACCAACAGCCAGTCAAAATCCTAGCCCTACCCACCAATCAGAGCCCGAGAACCAACAGCCAATCAGAATCCCACCCCTACCCACCAATCAGAGCCCGAGAACCAACAGCCAGTCAGAATCCCAGCCCTAACCACCAATCAGAGCACGAGAACCAACAGCCAGTCAGAATCCCAGCACTAACCACCAATCAGAGCCCGAGAACCAACAGCCAGTCAGAATCCCAGCCCTACCCACCAATCAGAGCCCGAGAACCAACAGCCAGTCAGAATCCCAGCCCTACCCACCAATCGGAGCCCGAGAACCAACAGCCAGTAAGAATCCCAGCCCTACCCACCAATCGGAGCCCGAGAACCAACAGCCAGTCAGAATACCAGCCCTACCCACCAATCGGAGCCCGAGAACCAACAGCCAGTCAGAATCCCAGCCCTACCCACCAATCAGAGCCCGAGAACCAACAGCCAGTCTGAATCCCAGCCCTACCCACCAATCAGAGCCCGAGAACCAACAGCCAATCAGAATCCCAGCCCTACCCACCAATCACAGCCTGAGAACCAAGAGCCAATCAGAATCCCAGCCCTAACCACCAATCACAGCCCGAGAACCAACAGCCAATCAGAATCCTAGCCCTACCCACCAATCAGAGCCAATCAGAGAACCAACAGCCAGTCAGAATCCTAGCCCTACCCACCAATCAGAGCCCGAGAACCAACAGCCAATCAGAATCCCAGCCCTACCCACCAATCAGAGCCCGAGAACCAACAGCCAGTCAGAATCCCAGCCCTAACCACCAATCAGAGCACGAGAACCAACAGCCAGTCAGAATCCCAGCACTAACCACCAATCAGAGCCCGAGAACCAACAGCCAGTCAGAATCCCAGCCCTACCCACCACTCAGAGCCCGAGAACCAACAGCCAGTCAGAATCCCAGCCCTACCCACCAATCAGAGCCCGAGAACCAACAGCCAGTAATAATCCCAGCCCTACCCACCAATCAGAGCCCGAGAACCAACAGCCAGTCTGAATCCCAGCCCTACCCACCAATCAGAGCCCGAGAACCAACAGCCAGTCAGAATCCCAGCCCTACCCACCAATCAGAGCCCGAGAACCAACAGCCAGTCAGAATCCCAGCCCTAACCACCAATCAGAGCCCGAGAACCAACAGCCAGTCAGAATCCCAGCCCTACCCACCAATCAGAGCCCGAGAACCAACAGCCAATCAGAATCCCAGCCCTACCCACCAATAAGAGCCTGAGAACCAACAGCCAATCAGAATCCCAGCCCTACCCGCCCTAACCACCAATCAGAGCCCGAGAACCAACAGCCAATCAGAATCCCAGCCCTAACCACCAATCAGAGCCCGAGAACCAACAGCCAATCAGAATCCCAGCCCTACCCACCAATCAGAGCCCGAGAACCAACAGCCAATCAGAATCCCAGCCCTAACCACCAATCAGAGCCCGAGAACCAACAGCCAGTCAGAATCCCAGCCCTACCCACCAATCAGAGCCCGAGAACCAACAGCCAATCAGAATCCCAGCCCTACCCACCAATAAGAGCCTGAGAACCAACAGCCAATCAGAATCCCAGCCCTACCCGCCCTAACCACCAATCAGAGCCCGAGAACCAACAGCCAATCAGAATCCCAGCCCTAACCACCAATCAGAGCCCGAGAACCAACAGCCAATCAGAATCCCAGCCCTACCCACCAATCAGAGCCCGAGAACCAACAGCCAATCAGAATCCCAGCCCTACCTACCAATCAGAGCCCGAGAACCAACAGCCAATCAGAATCCCAGCCCTACCCACCAATCAGAGCCCAAGAACCAACAGCCAATCAGAATCCCAGCCCTACCCACCAATCAGAGCCCGAGAACCAACAGCCAATCAGAATCCCAGCCCTAACCACCAATCAGAGCCCGAGAACCAACAGCCAATCAGAATCCCAGCAATACCCACCAATCAGAGCCCGAGAACCAACAGCCAGTCAGAATAACAGCCCTACCCTCCAATCAGAGCCCGAGAACCAACAGCCAGTCAGAATCCCAGACCTAACCACCAATCACAGCCCGAGAACCAACAGCCAGTCAGAATCCCAGACCTACCCACCAATCAGAGCCCGAGAACCAACAGCCAGTCAGAATCCCAGCCCTACCCACCAATCACAGCCCGAGAACCAACAGCCAATCAGAATCCCAGCCCTACCCACCAATCAGAGCCCGAGAACCAACAGCCAATCAGAACCCCAGCCCTACCCGCCCTAACCACCAATCAGAGCCCGAGAACCAACAGCCAATCAGAATCCCAGCCCTACCCACCAATCAGAGCCCGAGAACCAACAGCCAGTCAGAATCCCAGCCCTACCCACCAATCAGAGCCCGAGAACCAACAGCCAGTCAGAATCCCAGCCCTACCCACCAATCAGAGCCCGAGAACCAACAGCCAGTCAGAATCCCAGCCCTACCCACCAATCAGAGCCCGAGAACCAACAGCCAGTCAGAATCCCAGCCCTACCCACCAATCAGAGCCCGAGAACCAACAGCCAATCAGAATCCCAGCCCTACCCACCAATCAGAGCCCGAGAACCAACAGCCAATCAGAATCCCAGCCCTACCCAACAATCAGAGCCCGAGAACCAACAGCCAGTCAGAATCCCAGCCCTACCCACCAATCAGAGCTCGAGAACCAACAGCCAATCAGAATCCCAGCCCTACCCACCAATCAGAGCCCGAGAACCAACAGCCAATCAGAATCAAAGCCCTACCGGCCCTAACCACCAATCAGAGCCCGAGAACCAAAAGCCAATCAGAATCTCAGCCCTACTCACCAATCGGAGCCCGAGAACCAACAGCCAGTCAGAATCCCAGCCCTAACCACCAATCATAGCCCGAGAACCAACAGCCAGTCAGAATCCCAGCCCTACCCACCAATCAGAGCCCGAGAACCAACAGCCAGTCAGAATCCCAGCCCTACCCACCAATCAGAGCCGAGAACCAACAGCCAGTCAGAATCCCAGCCCTACCCACCAATCAGAGCCCGAGAACAAACAGCCAGTCAGAATCCCAGCCCTAACCACCAATCAGAGCCCAAGAACCAACAGCCAATCAGAATCCCAGCCCTACCCACCAATCAGAGCCCGAGAACCAACAGCCAATCAGAATCCCAGCCCTACCCACCAATCAGAGCCCGAGAACCAACAGCCAATCAGAACCCCAGCACTACCCGCCCTAACCACCAATCAGAGCCCGAAAACCAACAGCCAGTCAGAATCCCAGCCCTACCCATCAATCAGAGCCCGAGAACCAACAGCCAGTCAGAATCCCAGCCCTACCCACCAATCAGAGCCCGAGAACCAACAGCCAGTCAGAATCCCAGCCCTACCCACCAATCAGAGCCCGAGAACCAACAGCCAATCTGAATCCCAGCCCTACCCGCCCTAACCACCAATCAGAGCCCGAGAACCAACAGCCAATCAGAATCCCAGCCCTACCCGCCCTAACCACCAATCACAGCCTGAGAACCAACATCCAATCAGAATCCCAGCCCTAACCACCAATCAGAACCCGAGACCCAACAGCCAATCAGAATCCCAGCCCTAACCACCAATCACAGCCCGAGAACCAACAGCCAATCAGAATCCCAGCCCTACCCACCAATCACAGCCCGAGAACGAACAGCCAATCAGAATCCCGGCCCTACCCACCAATCAGACCCCGAGAACCAACAGCCAATCAGAATTCCAGCCCTACCCAGCAATCACAGCCTGAGAACCAAGAGCCAATCAGAATCCCAGCCCTAACCACCAATCACAGCCCGAGAACCATCAGCCAATCAGAATCCCAGCCCTACCCACCAATCAGAGCCCGAGAACCAACAGCCAGTCAGAATCCCAGCCCTTCCCACCAATCACAGCCCGAGAACCAACAGCCAATCAGAATCCCAGCCCTACCCACCAATCACAGCCCGAGAACCAACAGCCAATCAGAATCCCAGCCCTACCCACCAATCAGAGCCCGAGAACCAACAGCCAATCAGAATCCCAGCCCTACCCACCAATCAGAGCCCGAGAACCCTACAGCCAGTCAGAATCACAGCCCTACCCACCAATCAGAGCCCGAGAACCAAAAGCCAATCAGAATCCCAGCCCTACCCACCAATCGGAGCCCGAGAACCAACAGCCAGTCAGAATCCCAGCCCTAACCACCAATCGGAGCCCGAGAACCAACAGCCAGTCAGAATACCAGCCCTACCCACCAATCGGAGCCCGAGAACCAACAGCCAGTCAGAATACCAGCCCTACCCACCAATCGGAGCCCGAGAACCAACAGCCAGTCAGAATCCCAGCCCTACCCACCAATCACAGACCGAGAACCAACAGCCAGTCAGAATCCCAGCCCTACCCACCAATCACAGCCTGAGAACCAACAGCCAGGCAGAATCCCAGCCCTACCCACCAATCACAGCCTGAGAACCAACAGCCAGTCAGAATCCCAGCCCTAACCACCAATCAGAGCCCGAGAACCAACAGCCAGTCAGAATCCCAGCCCTACCCACCAATCAGAGCCCGAGAACCAACAGCCAGTCAGAATCCCGGCCCTAACCACCAATCAGAGCCCGAGAACCAACAGCCAGTCAGAATCCCGGCCCTACCCACCAATCAGAGCCCGAGAACCAACAGCCAATCAGAATCCCAGCCCTATCCGCCCTACCCACCAATCAGAGCACGAGAACCAACAGCCAGTCAGAATAACAGCCCTACCCACCAATCAGAGCCCGAGAACCAACAGCCAGTCAGAATCCCAGACCTAACCACCAATCACAGCCCGAGAACCAACAGCCAGTCAGAATCCCAGCCCTACCCACCAATCAGAGCCCGAGAACCAACAGCCAGTCAGAATCCCAGCCCTACCCACCAATCACAGCCCGAGAACCAACAGCCAATCAGAATCCCAGCCCTACCCACCAATCAGAGACCGAGAACCAACAGCCAATCAGAATCCCAGCCCTACCCACCAATCAGAGCCCGAGAACCAACAGCCAATCAGAACCCCAGCCCTACCCGCCCTAACCACCAATCAGAGCCCGAGAACCAACAGCCAATCAGAATCCCAGCCCTACCCACCAATCAGAGCCCGAGAACCAACAGCCAGTCAGAATCCCAGCCCTACCCACCAATCAGAGCCCGAGAACCAACAGCCAGTCAGAATCCAAACCCCTACCCACCAATCAGAGCCCGAGAACCAACAGCCAGTCAGAATCCCAGCCCTAACCACCAATCAGAGCCCGAGAACCAACAGCCAGTCAGAATCCCAGCCCTACCCACCAATCAGAGCCCGAGAACCAACAGCCAATCAGAATCCCAGCCCTACCCACCAATCAGAGCCCGAGAACCAACAGCCAATCAGAATCCCAGCCCTACCCACCAATCAGAGCCCGATAACCAACAGCCAATCAGAATCCCAGCCCTACCCACCAATCAGAGCCCGAGAACCAACAGCCAATCAGAATCCCAGCCCTACCCACCAATCAGAGCCCGAGAACCAACAGCCAATCAGAATCCCAGCCCTACCGGCCCTAACCACCAATCAGAGCCCGAGAACCAAAAGCCAATCAGAATCCCAGCCCTACTCACCAATCGGAGCCCGAGAACCAACAGCCAGTCAGAATCCCAGCCCTAACCACCAATCATAGCCCGAGAACCAACAGCCAGTCAGAATCCCAGCCCTAACCACCAATCAGAGCCCGAGAACCAACAGCCAGTCAGAATCCCAGCCCTACCCACCAATCAGAGCCCGAGAACAAACAGCCAGTCAGAATCACAGCCCTAACCACCAATCAGAGCCCAAGAACCAACAGCCAATCAGAATCCCAGCCCTACCCACCAATCAGAGCCCGAGAACCAACAGCCAATCAGAATCCCAGCCCTACCCACCAATCAGAGCCCGAGAACCAACAGCCAATCAGAACCCCAGCCCTACCCGCCCTAACCACCAATCAGAGCCCGAGAACCAACAGCCAGTCAGAATCCCAGCCCTACCCATCAATCAGAGCCCGAGAACCAACAGCCAGTCAGAATCCCAGCCCTACCCACCAATCAGAGCCCGAGAACCAACAGCCAGTCAGAATCCCAGCCCTACCCACCAATCAAAGCCCGAGAACCAACAGCCAATCTGAATCCCAGCCCTACCCGCCCTAACCACCAATCAGAGCCCGAGAGCCAACAGCCAATCAGAATCCCAGCCCTACCCGCCCTAACCACCAATCACAGCCTGAGAACCAACAGCCAATCAGAATCCCAGCCCTAACCACCAATCAGAACCCGAGACCCAACAGCCAATCAGAATCCCAGCCCTAACCACCAATCACAGCCCGAGAACCAACAGCCAATCAGAATCCCAGCCCTACCCACCAATCACAGCCCGAGAACGAACAGCCAATCAGAATCCCGGCCCTACCCACCAATCAGAGCCCGAGAACCAACAGCCAATCAGAATTCCAGCCCTACCCAGCAATCACAGCCTGAGAACCAAGAGCCAATCAGAATCCCAGCCCTAACCACCAATCACAGCCCGAGAACCATCAGCCAATCAGAATCCCAGCCCTACCCACCAATCAGAGCCCGAGAACCAACAGCCAGTCAGAATCCCAGCCCTACCCACCAATCACAGCCCGAGAACCAACAGCCAATCAGAATCCCAGCCCTACCCACCAATAGGAGCCCGAGAACCAACAGCCAGTCAGAATCCCAGCCCTACCCACCAATCAGAGCCCGAGAACCAACAGCCAGTCAGAATCCCAGCCCTACCCACCAATCACAGCCTGAGAACCAACAGCCAAGCAGAATCCCAGCCCTACCCACCAATCACAGCCTGAGAACCAACAGCCAGTCAGAATCCCAGCCCTAACCACCAATCAAAGCCCGAGAACCAACAGCCTGTCAGAATCCCGGCCCTACCCACCAATCAGAGCCCGAGAACCAACAGCCAGTCAGAATCCCGGCCCTAACCACCAATCAGAGCCCGAGAACCAACAGCCAGTCAGAATCCCGGCCCTACCCACCAATCAGAGCCCGAGAACCAACAGCCAATCAGAATCCCAGCCCTACCCACCAATCAGAGCCCGAGAACCAACAGCCAGTCAGAATCCCAGCCCTACCCACCAATCACAGCCCGAGAACCAACAGCCAATCAGAATCCCAGCCCTATCCACCAATAGGAGCCCGAGAACCAACAGCCAATCAGAATCCCAGCCCTACCCACCAATCAGAGCCCGAGAACCAACAGCCAATCAGAATCCCAGCCCTACCCACCAATCAGAGCCCGAGAACCCTACAGCCAGTCAGAATCCCAGCCCTACCCACCAATCAGAGCCCGAGAACCAAAAGCCAATCAGAATCCCAGCCCTACCCACCAATCGGAGCCCGAGAACCAACAGCCAGTCAGAATCCCAGCCCTAACCACCAATCGGAGCCCGAGAACCAACAGCCAGTCAGAATCCCAGCCCTACCCACCAATCGGAGCCCGAGAACCAACAGCCAGTCTGAATACCAGCCCTACCCACCAATCGGAGCCCGAGAACCAACAGCCAGTCAGAATCCCAGCCCTACCCACCAATCAGAGCCCGAGAACCAACAGCCAGTCAGAATCCCAGCCCTACCCACCAATCAGAGCCCGAGAACCAACAGCCAGTCAGAATCCCAGCCCTACCCACCAATCAGAGCCCGAGAACCAACAGCCAGTCAGAATCCCAGCCCTACCCACCAATCACAGCCTGAGAACCAACAGCCAGGCAGAATCCCAGCCCTACCCACCAATCACAGCCTGAGAACCAACAGCCAGTCAGAATCCCAGCCCTAACCACCAATCAAAGCCCGAGAACCAACAGCCTGTCAGAATCCCGGCCCTACCCACCAATCAGAGCCCGAGAACCAACAGCCAGTCAGAATCCCGGCCCTAACCACCAATCAGAGCCCGAGAACCAACAGCCAGTCAGAATCCCGGCCCTACCCACCAATCAGAGCCCGAGAACCAACAGCCAATCAGAATCCCAGCCCTACCCACCAATCAGAGCCCGAGAACCAACAGCCAATCAGAATCCCAGCCCTACCCACCAATCAGAGCCCGAGAACCAACAGCCAATCAGAATCCCAGCCCTACCCGCCCTAACCACCAATCAGAGCCCGAGAACCAAAAGCCAATCAGAATCCCAGCCTTACCCACCAATCGGAGCCCGAGAACCAACAGCCAGTCAGAATCCCAGCCCTAACCACCAATCGGAGCCCGAGAACCAACAGCCAGTCAGAATCCCACCCCTATCCACCAATCGGAGCCCGAGAACCAACATCCAGTCAGAATACCAGCCCTACCCACCAATCGGAGCCCGAGAACCAACAGCCAGTCAGAATCCCAGCCCTACCCACCAATCAGAGCCCGAGAACCAACAGCCAGTCAGAATCCCAGCCCTACCCACCAATCAGAGCCCGAGAACCAACAGCCAGTCAGAATCCCAGCCCTACCCACCAATCAGAGCCCGAGAACCAACAGCCAGTCAGAATCCCAGCCCTACCCACCAATCAGAGCCCGAGAACCAACAGCCAGTCAGAATCCCAGCCCTACCCACCAATCAGAGCCCGAGAACCAACAGCCAATCAGAATCCCAGCCCTACCCGCCCTAACCACCAATCAGAGCCCGAGAACCAACAGCCAATCAAAATCCCAGCCCTACCCACCCTAACCACCAATCACAGCCCGAGAACCAACAGCCAATCAGAATCCCAGCCCTAACCACCAATCAGAACCCGAGAGCCAACAGCCAATCAGAATCCCAGCCCTAACCACCAATCACAGCCCGAGAACCAACAGCCAATCAGAATCCCAGCCCTACCCACCAATCACAGACCGAGAACCAACAGCCAATCAGGATCCCGGCCCTATCCACCAATCAGAGCCCGAGAACCAACAGCCAATCAGAATCCCAGCCCTACCCACCAATCACAGCCTGAGAACCAAGAGCCAATCAGAATCCCAGCCCTAAGCACCAATCACAGCCCGAGAACCAACAGCCAATCAGAATCCCAGCCCTACCCACCAATCAGAGCCCGAGAACCAACAGCCAGTCAGAATCCTAGCCCTACCCACCAATCAGAGCCCGAGAACCAACAGCCAATCAGAATCCCAGCCCTACCCACCAATCAGGGCCCGAGAACCAACAGCCAGTCAGAATCCCAGACCTAACCACCAATCAGAGCACGAGAACCAACAGCCAGTCAGAATCCCAGCACAAACCACCAATCAGAGCCCGAGAACCAACAGCCAGTCAGAATCCCAGCCCAACTCACCAATCAGAGCACGAGAAACAACAGCCAATGAGAATCCCAGCCCTACCCACCAATCAGAGCCCGAGAACCAACAGCCAGTAAGAATCCCAGCCCTACCCACCAATCAGAGCCCGAGAACCAACAGCCAGTCAGAATCCCACCACTACCCACCAATCAGAGCCCGAGAACCAACAGCCAGTCAGAATCCCAGCCCTAACCACCAATCAGATCCCGAGAACCAACAGCCAGTCAGAATCCCAGCCCTACCCACCAATCAGAGCCCGAGAACCAACAGCCAATCAGAATCCCAGCCCTACCCACCAATCAGATCCCGAGAACCAACAGCCAATCAGAATCCCAGCCCTACCCACCAATCAGAGCCCGAGAACCAACAGACAATCAGAATCCCATGTCTACCCACCAATCAGAGCCCGAGAACCAACAGCCAATCAGAATCCCAGCCCTACCGGCCCTAACCACCAATCAGAGCCCGAGAACCAAAAGCCAATCAGAATCCCAGCCCTTCTCACCAATCGGAGCCCGAGAACCAACAGCCAGTCAGAATCCCAGCCCTAATCACCAATCGGAGCCCGAGAACCAACAGCCAGTCAGAATCCCAGCCCTACCCACCAATCGGAGCCCGAGAACCAACAGCCAGTCAGAATCCCAGCCCTACCCACCAATCGGAGCCCGAGAACCAACAGCCAGTCAGAATCCCAGCCCTAACCACCAATCAGAGCCCGAGAACCAACAGCCAGTCAGAATCCCAGCCCTACCCACCAATCAGAGCCCGAGAACCAACAGCCAGTCAGAATCCCAGCCCTACCCACCAATCAGAGCCCGAGAACCAACAGCCAATCAGAATCCCAGCCCTACCCACCAATCAGAGCCCGAGAACCAACAGCCAATCAGAATCCCAGCCCTACCCACCAATCAGAGCCCGAGAACCAACAGCCAATCAGAACCCAAGCCCTACCCGCCCTAACCACCAATCAGAGCCCGAGAACCAACAGCCAGTCAGAATCCCAGCCCTACCCACCAATCAGAGCCTGAGAACCAACAGCCAGTCAGAATCCCAGCCCTAACCACCAATCAGAGCCCGAGAACCAACAGCCAGTCAGAATCCCAGCCCTACCCACCAATCAGAGCCCGAGAACCAACAGCCAATCAGAATCCCAGCCCTACCCACCAATCAGAGCCCGAGAACCAACAGCCAATCAGAATCCCAGCCCTACCCACCAATCAGAGCCCGAGAACGAACAGCCAATCAGAATCCCAGCCCTACCCACCAATTAGAGCCCGAGAACCAACAGCCAATCAGAATCCCAGCCCTACCCACCAATCAGAGCCCGAGAACCAACAGCCAATCAGAATCCCAGCCCTACCGGCCCTAACCACCAATCAGAGCCCGAGAACCAAAAGCCAATCAGAATCCCAGCCCTACTCACCAATCGGAGCCCGAGAACCAACAGCCAGTCAGAATCCCAGCCCTAATCACCAATCGGAGCCCGAGAACCAACAGCCAGTCAGAATCCCAGCCCTACCCACCAATCGGAGCCCGAGAACCAACAGCCAGTCAGAATCCCAGCCCTACCTACCAATCGGAGCCCGAGAACCAACAGCCAGTCAGAATCCCAGCCCTACCCACCAATCAGAGCCCGAGAACCAACAGCCAGTCAGAATCCCAGCCCTACCCACCAATCAGAGCCCGAGAACCAACAGTCAATCAGAATCCCAGCACTACCACCCCTAACAACCAATCAGAGCCCGAGAACCAACAGCCAGTCAGAATCCCAGCCCTACCCACCAATCAGAGCCTGAGAACCAACAGCCAGTCAGAATCCCAGCCCTAACCACCAATCAGAGCCCGAGAACCAACAGCCAGTCAGAATCCCAGCCCTACCCACCAATCAGAGCCCGAGAACCAACAGCCAATCAGAATCCCAGCCCTACCCACCAATTAGAGCCCGAGAACCAACAGCCAATCAGAATCCCAGCCCTACCCACCAATCAGAGCCCGAGAACCAACAGCCAATCAGAATCCCAGCCCTACCGGCCCTAACCACCAATCAGAGCCCGAGAACCAACAGCCAGTCAGAATCCCAGCCCTACCCACCAATCGGAGCCCGAGAACCAACAGCCAATCAGAATCCCAGCCCTAAACACCAATCACAGCCCGAGAACCAACAGCCAGTCAGAATCCCAGCCCTACCCACCAATCACAGCCCGAGAACCAACAGCCAGTCAGAATCCCAGCCCTACCCACCAATCACAGCCCGAGAACCAACTGCCAGTCAGAATCCCAGCCCTACCCACCAATCACAGCCCGAGAACCAACAGCCAGTCAGAATCTCAGCCCTACCCACCAATCACAGCCCGAGAACCACCAGCCAGTCAGAATCCCAGCCCTACCCACCAATCACAGCCCGAGAACCAACAGCCAGTCAGAATCCCAGCCCTACCCACCAATCACAGCCCGAGAACCAACAGCCAGTCAGAATCCCAGCCCTACCCCCCCAATCACAGCCCGAGAACCAACAGCCAGTCAGAATCCCAGCCCTACCCACCAATCAGAGCCCGAGAACCAACAGCCAGTCAGAATCCCAGCCCTACCCACCAATCAGAGCCCGAGAACCAACAGCCAGTCAGAATGCCAGCCCTAACCACCAATCAGAGCCCGAGAACCAACAGCCAGTCAGAATCCCAGCCCTAACCACCAATCAGAGCCCGAGAACCAACAGCCAGTCAGAATCCCAGCCCTAACCACCAATCAGAGACCGGGAACCAACAGCCAATCAGAATCCCAGCCCTACCCACCAATCAGAGCCCGAGAACCAACACCCAATCAGAATCCCAGCCCTACCCGCCCTAACCACCAATCAGAGCCCGAGAACCAACAGCCAATCAGAATCCCCGCCCTAACCACCAATCAGAGCCCGAGAACCAACAGCCAGTCAGAATCCCAGCCCTACCCACCAATCACAGCCCGAGAACCAACAGCCAGTCAGAATCCCAGCCCTGCCCACCAATCACAGCCCGAGAACCAACAGCCAGTCAGAATCCCAGCCTTACCCACCAATCACAGCCCGAGAACCAACAGCCAGTCAGTATCCCAGCCCTACCCACCAATCACAGCCCGAGAACCAACAGCCAGTCAGAATCCCAGCCCTACCCACCAATCAGAGCCCGAGAACCAACAGCCAGTCAGAAGCCCAGCCCTACCCACCAATCACAGCCAGAGAACCAACAGCCAATCAGAATCCCAGCCCTACCCACCAATCACAGCCAGAGAACCAACAGCCAATCAGAATCCCAGCCCTACCCACCAATCAGAGCCCGAGAACGAACAGCCAATCAGAATCCCAGCCCTACCCACCAATTAGAGCCCGAGAACCAACAGCCAATCAGAATCCCAGCCCTACCCACCAATCAGAGCCCGAGAACCAACAGCCAATCAGAATCCCAGCCCTACCGGCCCTAACCACCAATCAGAGCCAGAGAACCAAAAGCCAATCAGAATCCCAGCCCTACTCACCAATCGGAGCCCGAGAACCAACAGCCAGTCAGAATCCCAGCCCTAATCACCAATCGGAGCCCGAGAACCAACAGCCAGTCAGAATCCCAGCCCTACCCACCAATCGGAGCCCGAGAACCAACAGCCAGTCAGAATCCCAGCCCTACCTACCAATCGGAGCCCGAGAACCAACAGCCAGTCAGAATCCCAGCCCTACCCACCAATCAGAGCCCGAGAACCAACAGCCAGTCAGAATCCCAGCCCTTCCCACCAATCAGAGCCCGAGAACCAACAGTCAATCAGAATCCCAGCACTACCACCCCTAACAACCAATCAGAGCCCGAGAACCAACAGCCAATCAGAATCCCAGCCCTAAACACCAATCACAGCCCGAGAACCAACAGCCAGTCAGAATCCCAGCCCTACCCACCAATCACAGCCCGAGAACCAACAGCCAGTCAGAATCCCAGCCCTACCCACCAATCACAGCCCGAGAACCAACAGCCAGTCAGAATCCCAGCCCTACCCACCAATCACAGCCCGAGAACCAACAGCCAGTCAGAATCTCAGCCCTACCCACCAATCACAGCCCGAGAACCACCAGCCAGTCAGAATCCCAGCCCTACCCACCAATCACAGCCCGAGAACCAACAGCCAGTCAGAATCCCAGCCCTACCCACCAATCACAGCCAGAGAACCAACAGCCAGTCAGAATCCCAGCCCTATCCACCAATCAGAACCCGAGAACCAACAGCCAGTCAGAATCCCAGCCCTAACCACCAATCAGAGCCCGAGAACCAACAGCCAGTCAGAATCCCAGCCCTACCCACCAATCACAGCCTGAGAACCAACAGCCAGTCAGAATCCCAGCCCTAACCCCCAATCACAGCCCGAGAACCAACAGCCAGTCAGAATCCCAGCCCTACCCACCAATCAGAGCCCGAGAACTAACAGCCAGTCACAATCCCAGCCCTACCCACCAATCACAGCCCGAGAACCATTAGCCAGTCAGAATCCCAGCCCTACCCACCAATCAGAGCCCGAGAACCAACAGCCAGTCAGAATCTCAGCCCTAACCACCAATCAGAGCCCGAGAACCAACAGCCAGTCAGAATCCCAGCCCTAACCACCAATCAGAGCCCGAGAACCAACAGCCAGTCAGAATCCCAGCCCTAACCACCAATCAGAGCCCGGGAACCAACAGCCAATCAGAATCCCAGCCCTACCCACCAATCAGAGCCCGAGAACCAACAGCCAATCAGAATCCCAGCCCTACCCGCCCTAACCACCAATCAGAGCCCGAGAACCAACAGCCAATCAGAATCCCAGCCCTAACCACCAATCACAGCCCGAGAACTAACAGCCAGTCAGAATCCCAGCCCTGCCCACCAATCACAGCCCGAGAACCAACAGCCAGTCAGAATCCCAGCCCTGCCCACCAATCAGAGCCCGAGAACCAACAGCCAGTCAGAATCCCAGCCCTGCCCACCAATCAGAGCCCGAGAACCAACAGCCAGTCAGAATCCCAGCCCTGCCCACCAATCAGAGCCCGAGAACCAACAGCCTGTCAGAATCCCAGCCCTGCCCACCAATCAGAGCCCGAGAACCAACAGCCAGTCAGAATCCCAGCCCTGCCCACCAATCAGAGCCCGAGAACCAACAGCCAGTCAGAATCCCAGCCCTGCCCACCAATCAGAGCCCGAGAACCAACAGCCAGTCAGAATCCCAGCCCTGCCCACCAATCAGAGCCCGAGAACCAACAGCCAGTCAGAATCCCAGCCCTGCCCACCAATCAGAGCCCGAGAACCAACAGCCAGTCAGAATCCCAGCCCTGCCCACCAATCAGAGCCCGAGAACCAACAGCCAGTCAGAATCCCAGCCCTGCCCACCAATCAGAGCCCGAGAACCAACAGCCAGTCAGAATCCCAGCCCTACCCACCAATCAGATCCCGAGAACCAACAGCCAATCAGAATCCCAGCCCTACCCGCCCTAACCACCAATCAGAGCCCGAGAACCAAAAGCCAATCAGAATCCCAGCCCTACCCACCAATCGGAGCCCGAGAACCAACAGCCAGTCAGAATCCCAGCCCTAACCACCAATCGGAGCCCGAGAACCAACAGCCAGTCAGAATCCCAGCCCTACCCACCAATCGGAGCCCGAGAACCAACAGCCAGTCAGAATCCCAGCCCTACCCACCAATCGGAGCCCGAGAACCAACAGCAAGTCAGAATCCCAGCCCTACCCACCAATCGGAGCCCGAGAACCAACAGCCAGTCAGAATCCCAGCCCTACCCACCAATCAGAGCCCGAGAACCAACAGCCAGTCAGAATCCCAGCCCTACACACCAATCAGAGCCCGAGAACCAACAGCCAGTCAGAATCCCAGCCCTACCCACCAATCAGAGCCCGAGAACCAACAGCCAATCAGAATCCCAGCCCTACCCGCCCTAACCACCAATCAGAGCCCGAGAACCAACAGCCAATCAGAATCCCAGCCCTAACCACCAATCACAGCCAGAGAACCAACAGCCAATCAGAATCCCAGCCCTACCCACCAATCACAGCCCGAGAACCAACAGCCAGTCAGAATCCCAGCCCTACCCACCAATCACAGCCCGAGAACCAACAGCCAGTCAGAATCCCAGCCCTACCCACCAATCACAGCCCGAGAACCAACAGCCAGTCAGAATGCCAGCCCTACCCACCAATCACAGCCCGAGAACCAACAGCCAGTCAGAATCCCAGCCCTACCCACCAATCACAGCCCGAGAACCAACAGCCAGTCAGAATCCCAGCCCTACCCCCCAATTACAGACCGAGAACCAACAGCCAGTCAGAATCCCAGCCCTACCCACCAATCACAGCCCGAGAACCAACAGCCAGTCAGAATCCCAACCCTACCCACCAATCACAGCCCGAGAACCAACAGCCAGTCAGAATCCCAGGCCTACCCACCAATCAGAGCCCGAGAACCAACAGCCAGTCAGAATCCCAGCCCTACCCACCAATCAGAGCCCGAGAACCAACAGCCAGTCAGAATCCCAGCCCTACCCACCAATCAGAGCCCGAGAACCAACAGCCAGTCAGAATCCCAGCCCTAACCACCAATCAGAGCCCGAGAACCAACAGCCAGTCAGAATCCCAGCCCTAACCACCAATCAGAGCCCGAGAACCAACACCCAATCAGAATCCCAGCCCTACCCGCCCTAACCACCAATCAGAGCCCGAGAACCAACAGCCAATCAGAATCCCCGCCCTAACCACCAATCAGAGCCCGAGAACCAACAGCCAGTCAGAATCCCAGCCCTACCCACCAATCACAGCCCGAGAACCAACAGCCAGTCAGAATCCCAGCCCTGCCCACCAATCACAGCCCGAGAACCAACAGCCAGTCAGAATCCCAGCCCTACCCACCAATCACAGCCCGAGAACCAACAGCCAGTCAGTATCCCAGCCCTACCCACCAATCACAGCCCGAGAACCAACAGCCAGTCAGAATCCCAGCCCTACCCACCAATCAGAGCCCGAGAACCAACAGCCAGTCAGAAGCCCAGCCCTACCCACCAATCACAGCCCGAGAACCAACAGCCAGTCAGAATCCCAGCCCTGCCCACCAATCAGAGCCCGAAAACCAACAGCCAGTCAGAATCCCAGCCCTGCCCACCAATCAGAGCCCGAGAACCAACAGCCTGTCAGAATCCCAGCCCTGCCCACCAATCAGAGCCCGAGAACCAACAGCCAGTCAGAATCCCAGCCCTACCCACCAATCGGAGCCCGAGAACCAACAGCCAGTCAGAATCCCAGCCCTACCCACCAATCGGAGCCCGAGAACCAACAGCCAGTCAGAATCCCAGCCCTACCCACCAATCGGAGCCCGAGAACCAACAGCCAGTCAGAATCCCAGCCCTACCCACCAATCAGAGCCCGAGAACCAACAGCCAGTCAGAATCCCAGCCCTACCCACCAATCAGAGCCCGAGAACCAACAGCCAGTCAGAATCCCAGCCCTACCCACCAATCAGAGCCCGAGAACCAACAGCCAATCAGAACCCCAGCCCTACCCGCCCTAACCACCAATCAGAGCCCGAGAACCAACAGCCAGTCAGAATCCCAGCCCTACCCACCAATCAGAGCCTGAGAACCAACAGCCAGTCAGAATCCCAGCCCTAACCACCAATCAGAGCCCGAGAACCAACAGCCAGTCAGAATCCCAGCCCTACCCACCAATCAGAGCCCGAGAACCAACAGCCAATCAGAATCCCAGCCCTACCAACCAATCAGAGCCCGAGAACCAACAGCCAATCAGAATCCCAGCCCTACCCACCAATCAGAGCCCGAGAACGAACAGCCAATCAGAATCCCAGCCCTACCCACCAATTAGAGCCCGAGAACCAACAGCCAATCAGAATCCCAGCCCTACCCACCAATCAGAGCCCGAGAACCAACAGCCAATCAGAATCCCAGCCCTACCGGCCCTAACCACCAATCAGAGCCCGAGAACCAAAAGCCAATCAGAATCCCAGCCCTACTCACCAATCGGAGCCCGAGAACCAACAGCCAGTCAGAATCCCAGCCCTAATCACCAATCGGAGCCCGAGAACCAACAGCCAGTCAGAATCCCAGCCCTACCCACCAATCGGAGCCCGAGAACCAACAGCCAGTCAGAATCCCAGCCCTACCTACCAATCGGAGCCCGAGAACCAACAGCCAGTCAGAATCCCAGCCCTACCCACCAATCAGAGCCCGAGAACCAACAGCCAGTCAGAATCCCAGCCCTACCCACCAATCAGAGCCCGAGAACCAACAGTCAATCAGAATCCCAGCACTACCACCCCTAACAACCAATCAGAGCCCGAGAACCAACAGCCAATCAGAATCCCAGCCCTAAACACCAATCACAGCCCGAGAACCAACAGCCAGTCAGAATCCCAGCCCTACCCACCAATCACAGCCCGAGAACCAACAGCCAGTCAGAATCCCAGCCCTACCCACCAATCACAGCCCGAGAACCAACAGCCAGTCAGAATCCCAGCCCTACCCACCAATCACAGCCCGAGAACCAAGAGCCAGTCAGAATCTCAGCCCTACCCACCAATCACAGCCCGAGAACCACCAGCCAGTCAGAATCCCAGCCCTACCCACCAATCACAGCCCGAGAACCAACAGCCAGTCAGAATCCCAGCCCTACCCACCAATCAGAGCCCGAGAACCAACAGCCAGTCAGAATCCCAGCCCTACCCCCCCAATCACAGCCCGAGAACCAACAGCCAGTCAGAATCCCAGCCCTACCCACCAATCAGAGCCCGAGAACCAACAGCCAGTCAGAATCCCAGCCCTACCCACTAATCACAGCCAGAGAACCAACAGCCAGTCAGAATCCCAGCCCTATCCACCAATCAGAACCCGAGAACCAACAGCCAGTCAGAATCCCAGCCCTAACCACCAATCAGAGCCCGAGAACCAACATCCAGTCAGAATCCCAGCCCTAACCACCAATCACAGCCCGAGAACCAACAGCCAGTCAGAATCCCAGCCCTAACCCCCAATCAGAGCCCGAGAACCAACAGCCAGTCAGAATCCCAGCCCTACCCACCAATCAGAGCCCGAGAACCAACAGCCAATCAGAATCCCAGCCCTACCCGCCCTAACCACCAATCAGAGCCCGAGAACCAACAGCCAATCAGAATCCCCACCCTAACCACCAATCAGAGCCCGAGAACTAACAGCCAGTCAGAATCCCAGCCCTACCCACCAATCACAGCCCGAGAACCAACAGCCAGTATGAATCCCAGCCCTGCCCACCAATCACAGCCCGAGAACCAACAGCCAGTCAGAATCCCAGCCCTACCCACCAATCACAGCCCGAGAACCAACAGCCAGTCATAATCCCAGCCCTACCCACCAATCAGAGCCCGAGAACCAACAGCCAGTCAGAATCCCAGCCCTGCCCACCAATCAGAGCCCGAGAACCAACAGCCAGTCAGAATCCCAGCCCTGCCCACCAATCAGAGCACGAGAACCAACAGCCAGTCAGAATCCCATCCCTGCCCACCAATCAGAGCACGAGAACCAACAGCCAGTCAGAATCCCAGCCCTGCCCACCAATCAGAGCCCGAGAACCAACAGCCAGTCAGAATCCCAGCCCTGCCCACCAATCAGAGCCAGAGAACCATCAGCCAATCAGAATCCCAGCCCTAACCACCAATCACAGCCCGAGAACCAACAGCCAGTCAGAATCCCAGCCCTACCCACCAATCACAGCCCGAGAACCAACAGCCAGTCAGAATCCCAGCCCTAACCACCAATCAGAGCCCGAGAACCAACAGCCAGTCAGAATCCCAGCCCTAACCACCAATCAGAGCCCGAGAACCAACAGCCAATCAGAATCCCAGCCCTACCCGCCCTAACCACCAATCACAGCCCGAGAACCAACAGCCAATCAGAATCCCAGCCCTAACCACCAATCAGAACCCGAGAACCAACAGCCAATCAGAATCCCAGCCCTAACCACCAATCACAGCCCGAGAACCAACAGCCAATCAGAATCCCAGCCCTACCCACCAATCACAGCCCGAGAACCAACAGCCAATCAGAATCCCGGCCCTACCCGCCAATCAGAGCCCGAGAACCAACAGCCAATCAGAATTCCAGACCTACCCACCAATCACAGCCCGAGAACCAAGAGCCAATCAGAATCCCAGCCCTACACACCAATCAGAGCCCGAGAACCAACAGCCAGTCAGAATCCCAGCCCTAACCACCAATCAGAGCCCGAGAACCAACAGCCAGTCAGAATCCCAGCCCTAACCACCAATCAGAGCCCGAGAACCAACAGCCAGTCAGAATCCCAGCCCTAACCACCAATCAGAGCACGAGAACCAACAGCCAGTCAGAATCCCAGCACTAACCACCAATCAGAGCCCGAGAACCAACAGCCAGTCAGAATCCCAGCCCTAACCACCAATCAGAGCCCGAGAACCAACAGCCAGTCAGAATCCCAGCCCTACCCACCAATCAGAGCCCGAGAACCAACAGCCAGTCAGAATCCCAGCCCTACCCACCAATCAGAGCCCGAGAACCAACAGCCAATCAGAATCCCAGCCCTACCCACCAATCAGAGCCCGAGAACCAACAGCCAATCAGAATCCCAGCCCTACCCACCAATCAGAGCCCGAGAACCAACAGACAATCAGAACCCCAGCCCTACCCGCCCTAACCACCAATCAGAGCCCGAGAACCAACAGCCAGTCAGAATCCCAGCCCTACTGTTAGGGTTTGTGCACAGCAAAGAGCATGTCCCCTCTCACTGCACTAGTGGGTTCTGTAATAGCTCCCTTTTAAACTTACTATTCAAACCCTTTCTTGTTATCTCACCTTCCCCCCCCTAGGCTTCTGTGTATGTTGTTTAATGTGCTGTTTTGTTTACACATTGGGCCTTGCTTTTACCAAGGCTTCTTTAAAACACTCCTCCCTAGGCCATGTGTTAATTCAACTCATTTGCATAATAACTGAAACTCTGCACACCTTTCAAGAACATGTGCAGCATGTGAGGACCACACCCAGCCCTTCAAACCACACCCAGCTCTGCTCACCTTTCAAGAACATGTGCAGCATGTGAGGACCACACTCAGCCCTTCAAACCACACCCAGCTCTTCGAACCACACCCAGCCCTGTCTATAAAAGGCAGCCCCCGAGCCTCACCCAGTGCTTGTGCTCGTCTACCTCCCGCTTACCTGAGAACAGATCCCTCGGCGCTGGCACTCCTGCTCTCTACAGACTTTCATTGGCTTCAATGGGCGCAGCTGCTGGCTCTTCCTTCTTCTGGTTTCCGGTTCCTCCTTGCCTCAGCCTCTCTCCTACAAACAACCTGCAAAAGAGAAAGAAGACAAGGTTAGACTGATCAGTATCTCTTGCCAGCAACAAGTAAGTGCAAAACTTTTTATTACCTGAAGGAACTTTGACAACAATTTCTGGATTCGTGTGTGGACGGTTTGAAGCAAGATACCTTCCACAAACATTGTGATTCAGGCTCTTTGTTGCAAGAATACCTTGCGGAGCTTTGTGAAACAAACATTGTTTTTTTTTTATGGAACTTTTAAGAATCGAAGAGTGGAAACCATTAACAGCAAGGCAAACAGTAAATCAAGGACTTGCACAAATTACATGCTGTATTTTGATGTAAAAGTACAGTATTTGTTTTCCAAAAGATTCTGGAGATATGGGAAAAGTTAGTCTGCTATTGGAAATTTAGGCTTTAGTTATATTAAGATGAATGTTTGATATTGGTAATTCTGATAACGGTATTTGTTTAATGTTTTAGAAGCTTTACAGTAATAGAAAGCACATCCCAGAGCAGTAACACATTCCAAACCTGGAAACTAGAGACCAGGATCCAAGAGGTACTTTTAGAAGAGAATTTCTAATAAATAAAGGGATAGTCAGGAACCCATTTAGGAATAGGTTGCACTTATCTGTTCTTTGTTTATGTTTCATTAGGCACCAGTTTCTACAGAAGTCAGAAAGGGCCGCAGATTTGTGCAGCACTTCAACAGTGGAAACGCAAGAACGGTGTTGTCTCTCTTTTTTATTTTATCCACTTCCCCCCTACCCTTGAGCTTCTGTTCTTAGTGCACTGTGTTAAAAACTAGTGTGCTGGAACAAGCAGGTTCAGGGTGGGGTCGGATTGTCTTCAACCTCCATCAGAACTGAACAAGAACTCAGGTGAGCTGGGCTTTGACAGAAGCACAAGCCTTAAAAGATTTCAGTTCTGGTGGACGATGAATACCGGGGAAAAAATAGAGGGCATTGACGTCACGGATATGGCGCAGGCCCTAAATGAGGACTTGGCTCATAATGAATCAGTGTCTGGCATCTTGCAACATATGCAAGAGGAAATAGAGAGATTAAAGATGGAGAATACCTCTTTAAAACAGGATTTAAGCAGGTATAAATTTAGGGGATCTCAGTGGAACACAGCTTTTACGCCTTTGTTTAAAACCACCTCAGAGACAGGGGCGCCATCAAAACATACA
>NW_027150062.1:0-125000 GCF_031143425.1 Pleurodeles waltl
GATGACGGCCGAAAGCCAGAAACACGTGTCTAGAGATAGGGCACTCGCTGCACCTACCTTAGGTGAAAGACTTTCTACAGCGATACGGCACTTGCTG
Source organism: Pleurodeles waltl (assembly GCF_031143425.1). Lineage (NCBI taxonomy): Eukaryota > Metazoa > Chordata > Amphibia > Caudata > Salamandridae > Pleurodeles > Pleurodeles waltl. The sequence continues at coordinate 98 of NW_027150062.1, forward strand.
CACCTACTTAGGGTGAATAATTTTTTTTAATATTCTCGCTATTTATATTTAAATGACTGCATTTACCATGATGCCTTGGGGCTATTTTCCGCTTGAATGCAAGGCAGTGTGCTCCCTTTTTCTTTTTGGATGTCTAAATGACGGCTCCCGTGAGCCTCTTGCTGACGTGCACTGGCAATGCACCTGTGCGCCTACTGAGTGGTACAAAAACCTGTGAAGACGTTTGGCGGCATTTCAAGCGCCCCCTTCAGTTACATACGCTCTCTGCTGATGACGGCCGAAAGCCAGAAACATGTGTCCAGAGATACGGCACTCGCGGCACCTACCTTAGGTGAAAGACTTTCTACAGCGATACAGCACTTGCTGCACCTACTTAGGGTGAATAATTTTTTGAAAAATTCTCGCTATTTATATTTAAATGACAGCATTTACCATGATGCCTTGGGGCTATTTTCCTCTTGAATGCAAGGCAGTGTGCTCCCTTTTTCTTTTTGGATGTCTAAATTACGACTCCCGTGAGCCTCTTGCTGACGAGCACTGGCTATGCACCTGTGCGCCTACTGAGTGGTACAAAAACCTGTGAAGACGTTTGGCGGCATTTCAAGCGACCCCTTCAGTTACATACGCTCACTGCTGATGACGGCCGAAAGCCAGAAACACGTGTCCAGAGATACGGCACTCGCTGCACCTACCTTAGGTGAAAGACTTTCTACAGCGATACGGCACTTGCTGCACCTACTTAGGGTGAATAATTTTTTAAAAAATTCTCACTATTTATATTTAAATGACTGCATTTACCATGATGCCTTGGGGCTATTTTCCGCTTGAATGCAAGGCAGTGTGCTCCCTTTTTGTTTTTGGATGTCTAAATGACGGTTCCCGTGAGCCTCTTGCTGACGAGCACTGGCGATGCACCTGTGCGCCTAGTGAGTGGTACAAAAACCTGTGAAGATGTTTGGTGGCATTTCAAGCGACCCCTTCAGTTACATACGCTCTCTGCTGATGACGGCCGAAAGCCAGAAACACGTGTCTAGAGATAGGGCACTCGCTGCACCTACCTTAGGTGAAAGACTTTCTACAGCGATACGGCACTTGCTGCACCTACTTAGGGTGAATAATTTTTTTTAATATTCTCGCTATTTATATTTAAATGACTGCATTTACCATGATGCCTTGGGGCTATTTTTCCCTTGAATGAAAGGCAGTGTGCTCCCTTTTTCTTTTTGGATGTCTAAATGACGGCTCCCGTGAGCCTCTAGCTGACGAGCACTGGCGATGCACCTGTGCGCATACTGGTTGGTACAAAAACCTGTGAAGACGTTTGGCGGCATTTCAAGCGACCCCTTCAGTTACATACGCTCTCTGCTGATGACGGCCGAAAGTCAGAAACACGTGTCCAGAGATACGGTACTCGCTGCACCTACCTTAGGTGAAAGACTTTCTACAGCGATACGGCACTTGCTGCACTTACTTAGGTTGAATAATTTTTTGAAAAATGTGCGCTATTTATATTTAAATGACTGCATTTACCATGATGCCTTGGAGCTATTTTCCGCTTGAATGCAAGGCAGTGTGCTCCCTTTTTCTTTTTGGATGTCTAAATGACGGCTCCTGTGAGCCTCTTGCTGAAGAGCACTGGCGATGCACCTGTGCGCCTACTGAGTGGTACAAAAACCTGTGAAGACGTTTGGCGGCATTTCAAGCGACCCCTTCAGTTACATACGCTCTCTGCTGATGACGGCTGAAGCCAGAAACACGTGTCCAGAGATATGGCACTCGCTGCACCTACCTTAGGTGAAAGACTTTCTACAGCGATACGGCACTTGCTGCACCTACTTAGGGTGAATAATTTTTTGAAAAATTCTCGCTATTTATATTTAAATGACTGCATTTACCATGATGCCTTGGGGCTATTTTCCGCTTGAATGCAAGGCAGTGTGCTCCCTTTTTCTTTTTGGATGTCTAAATGACGGCTCCCGTGAGCCTCTTGCTGACGAGCACTGGCAATGCACCTGTGCGCCTACTGAGTGGTACAAAAACCTGTGAAGACGTTTGGCGGCATTTCAAGCGCCCCCTTCAGTTACATACGCTCTCTGCTGATGACGGCCGAAAGCCAGAAACATGTGTCCAGAGATACGGCACTCGCGGCACCTACCTTAGGTGAAAGACTTTCTACAGCGATACAGCACTTGCTGCACCTACTTAGGGTGAATAATTTTTTGAAAAATTCTCGCTATTTATATTTAAATGACAGCATTTTCCATGATGCCTTGGGGCTATTTTCCTCTTGAATGCAAGGCAGTGTGCTCCCTTTTTCTTTTTGGATGTCTAAATTACGACTCCCGTGAGCCTCTTGCTGACGAGCACTGGCGATGCACCTGTGCGCCTACTGAGTGGTACAAAAACCTGTGAAGACGTTTGGCGGCATTTCAAGCGACCCCTTCAGTTACATACGCTCACTGCTGATGACGGCCGAAAGACAGAAACACGTGTCCAGAGATACGGTACTCGCTGCACCTACCTTAGGTGAAAGTCTTTCTACAGCGATACGGCACTTGCTGCACCTACTTAGGGTGAATAATTTTTTGAAAAATTCTCGCTATTTATATTTAAATGACGGCATTTACCATGATGCCTTGGGGCTATTTTCCTCTTGAATGCAAGGCAGTGTGCTCCCTTTTTCTTTTTCAAATCAAATCAAATCATTAACATTTATAAAGCGCGCTACTCACCCGTGCGGGTCTCAAGGCGCTAGGGGGGAAAGGGGGGGTTATCGCTGCTCGAACAGCCAAATCTTTAGGAGTCTCCGGAAAGCGGAGTGGTCCTGGGTGGTCCTGAGGCTGGTGGGGAGGGAGTTCCAGGTCTTGGCCGCCAGGAAGGAGAAAGATCTCCCACCCGCCGTGGAGCGGCGGGTGCGAGGGACGGCAGCAAGTGCGAGGCCAGCGGAGCGGAGGGGGCGGGTGGGGACGTAGAAGCTGAGGCGTCTGTTGAGGTATTCCGGTCCCTTGTTGTGGAGGGCTTTGTGTGCGTGGGTGAGAAGACGGAAGGTGATCCTTTTGCTGACTGGGAGCCAATGCAGGTGTCTCAGGTGTGCGGAGATGTGGCTGTTGCGGGGTACGTCGAGGATGAGGCGGGCCGAGGCGTTTTGGATGCGTTGCAGGTGGTTTTGGAGTTTGGCTGTGGTCCCGGCGTAGAGGGTGTTGCCGTAGTCCAGGCGGCTCGTGACGAGGGCGTGGGTCACGGTTTTTCTGGTGTCGGCGGGGATCCAGCGGAAGATCTTACGGAGCATGCGGAGAGTGAGGAAGCAGGCGGAGGACACGGCGTTGACTTGCTTGGTCATGGTGAGAAGAGGGTCCAAGATGAAGCCGAGGTTGCGGGCGTGGTCTGCGGGGGTCGGTGCGGTGCCGAGGGCCGTGGGCCACCAGGAGTCGTCCCAGGCGGACGGGGTGTTGCCGAGAATGAGGACTTCAGTTTTTTCAGAGTTCAGCTTTAGGCGGCTGAGCCTCATCCAATCTGCGACGTCCTTCATACCCTCTTGTAGGTTGGTCTTGGCGCTGGCGGGGTCCTTGGTGAGGGAGAGTACAAGTTGGGTGTCGTCGGCGTAGGAGGTGATGATGATGTCGTGCTTGCGTACGATGTCGGCGAGGGGGCTCATGTAGACATTGAAGAGTGTCGGGCTGAGCGATGAGCCTTGAGGTACGCCGCAGATGATCTTGGTGGGTTCTGAGCGAAACGGAGGGAGGTAAACTCTTTGGGAGCGGTTAGCGAGGAAGGAGGCGATCCAGTCCAGGGCCTGGCCTTGGATCCCGGTGGAGCGTAGGCGGGTGATTAGGGTGCGGTGACAGACGGTGTCAAAGGCAGCCGAGAGGTCGAGGAGAATGAGGGCGACTGTTTCACCGTTGTCCATCAGGGTTCTGATGTCGTCTGTGACTGAGATGAGGGCGGTTTCCGTGCTGTGGTTGGTTCGGAATCCGGTTTGTGAAGGGTCGAGCAGGTTGTTGTCTTCCAGGAAGGTGGTTAGCTGTTTGTTGACGGTCTTTTCTATTACCTTGGCTGGGAAAGGTAGAAGAGAGATGGGGCGGAAGTTTTTCAGGTCGCTTGGGTCAGCCGTAGGTTTCTTTAGTAGGGCGTTGACTTCAGCGTGCTTCCAGCATTCGGGGAAGGTAGCAAAAGAAAAAGAAGAGTTGATGACGGTCTGGAGGAGCGGGGCGATGATGTCGTCGGCTTTGATAAAGATGAAGTGCGGGCAGGGGTCCGAAGGGGCGCCGGAGTGGATAGAGTTCATGATGGATTTGGTTTCTTCCGTGTTGATGTGGGTCCAGTTGTTGAGGGTGATGTCCGGGGAAGCGGGTTCAGTGGTGTATGGTTGGGTCTGGTGTCCGAAGCTGTCGTGGAGGTCGCTGATCTTGCGATGGAAGAAAGTGGCGAGGGATTCGCACAAATCCTGTGAGGGCGTGACGGCGTTGGCGCTGGCGCTGGGGTTGGAGAACTCTTTGACGATGCTGAAGAGTTCTCTGCTGTTGTGGCTGTTTTTGTCTAGTCTGTCGGTGAAAAAGTTCCTTTTGGCAGTGCGGATCAGGTGGTGGTGTTCGCGTGTAGCGTTCTTGAGGGCGGTCATGTTGTCAGCGGTGTGGTCCTTGCGCCAGGCCTTCTCAAGGGCACGACAAGTTTTCTTTGATTCTTTGAGGGTGTCAGAGAACCAGAGAGGTTTTTTGGTGTTGGTCTGTCGATGCGTGCGTTTGAGGGGAGCAAGGTTGTCAGCGCAGTTGGAGATCCAGTTTGTGAGGTTGAGAGCTGCGTCGTTGGGGTCGGTGGTGAGGGTGGGTTGGTTGGCGGCGAGAGCGGAGAAGAGTTGCTCTTCAGGGATCTTGTTCCACTGTCGATGAGGGATGGGTTGAGTGCGGAGGTGGGAGGTCTCGCGTCGGAATGTGAAGTGGACGCAGCTGTGGTCGGTCCAGTGTAGGGCAGAGGTGTGGCTGAAGAAGACGTGTTTGCTGGCGGAGAAGATAGGGTCGAGCGTGTGTCCGGCGATGTGGGTTGGATGTCTAAATTAGGACTCCCGTGAGCCTCTTGCTGACGAGCACTGGCGATGCACCTGTGCGCCTACTGAGTGGTACAAAAACCTGTGAAGACGTTTGGCGGCATTTCAAGCGACCCCATCAGTTACATACGCTCACTGCTGATGACGGCCGAAAGCCAGAAACACGTGTCCAGAGATACGGCACTCGCTGCACCTACCTTAGGTGAAAGACTTTCTACAGCGATACGGCACTTGCTGCACCTACTTAGGGTGAATATTTTTTTTTAAAATTCTCACTATTTATATTTAAATGACTGCATTTACCATGATGCCTTGGGGCTATTTTCCGCTTGAATGCAAGGCAGTGTGCTCCCTTTTTGTTTTTGGATGTCTAAATGACGGTTCCCGTGAGCCTCTTGCTGACGAGCACTGGCGATGCACCTGTGCGCCTAGTGAGTGGTACAAAAACCTGTGAAGACGTTTGGTGGCATTTCAAGCGACCCCTTCAGTTACATACGCTCTCTGCTGATGACGGCCGAAAGCCAGAAACACGTGTCTAGAGATAGGGCACTCGCTGCACCTACCTTAGGTGAAAGACTTTCTACAGCAATACGGCACTTGCTGCACCTACTTAGGGTGAATAATTTTTTGAAATATTCTCGCTATTTATATTTAAATGACTGCATTTACCATGATGCCTTGGGGCTATTTTCCCCTTGAATGCAAGGCAGTGTGCTCCCTTTTTCTTTTTGGATGTCTAAATGACGGCTCCCGTGAGCCTCTAGCTGACGAGCACTGGCGATGCACCTGTGCGGCTACTGGTTGGTACAAAAACCTGTGAAGACGTTTGGCGGCATTTCAAGCGACCCCTTCAGTTACATACGCTCTCTGCTGATGACGGCCGAATGTCAGAAACACGTGTCCAGAGATACGGCACTCGCTGCACCTACCTTAGGTGAAAGACTTTTTACAGCGATACGGCACTTGCTGCACCTACTTAGGGTGAATAATTTTTTGAAAAATTCTCGCTATTTATATTTAAAAGACTGCATTTACCATGATGCCTTGGGGCTATTTTCTGCTTGAATGCAAGGCAGTGTGCTCCATTTTTTCTTTTTGGATGTCTAAATGACGGCTCCCGTGAGCCTCTTGCTGACGAGCACTGGCGATGCACCTGTGCGCCTACTGGTTGGTACAAAAACCTGTGAAGACGTTTGGCGGCATTTCAAGCGACCCCTTCAGTTACATACGCTCTCTGCTGATGACGGCCGATAGCCAGGAACACGTGTCCAGAGATACGGCACTCGCTGCACCTACCTTAGGTGAAAGACTTTCTACAGCGATACGGCACTTGCTGCACCTACATAGGGTGAATAATTTTTTGAAAAATTTGCGCTATTTATATTTAAATGACTGCATTTACCATGATGCCTTGGGGCTATTTTCCGCTTAAATGCAAGGCAGTGTGCTCCCTTTTTCTTTTTGGATGTCTAAATGACGGCTCCCGTGAGCCTCTTGCTGATGAGCACTGGCGATGCACCTGTGCGCCTACTGAGTGGTATAAAAACCCGTGAAGACGTTTGGCGGCATTTCAAGCGACCCCTTCAGTTACATACGCTCTCTGCTGATGACGGCCGAAAGCCAGAAACACGTGTCCAGAGATACGGCACTCGCTGCACCTACCTTAGGTGAAAGACTTTCTACAGCGATACGGCACTTGCTGCACATACTTAGGGTGAATCATTTTTTGAAAAATTCTCGCTATTTATATTTAAATGACTGCATTTACCATGATGCCTTGGGGCTATTTTCTGCTTGAATGCAAGGCAGTGTGCTCCCTTTTTCTTTTTGGATGTCTAAATGACGGCTCCCGTGAGCCTCTTGCTGACGAGCACTGGCGATGCACCTGTGCGCCTACTGAGTGGTACAAAAACCCGTGAAGACGTTTGGCGGCATTTCAAGCGACCCCTTCAGTTACATACGCTCTCTGCTGATGACGGCCGAGAGCCATAAACACGTGTCCAGAGATACGGCACTCGCTGCACCTACCTTAGGTGAAAGACTTTCTACAGCGATACGGCACTTGCTGCACCTACTTAGGGTGAATAATTTTTTTAAAAATCCTCGCTATTTATATTTAAATGACTGCATTTACCATGATGCCTTGGGGCTATTTTCCGCTTGAATGGAAGGCAGTGTGCTCCCTTTTTCTTTTTGGATGTCTAAATGACGGCTCCCGTGAGCCTCTTGCTGACGAGCACTGGCGATGCACCTGTGCGCCTACTGAGTGGTACAAAAACCTGTGAAGACGTTTGGCGGCATTTCAAGCGACCCATTCAGTTACATACGCTCTCTGCTGATGACGGCCGAAAGCCAGAAACACGTGTCCAGAGATATGGCACTCGCTGCACCTACCTTAGGTGAAAGACCTTCTACAGCGATACGGCACTTGCTGCACTTACTTTGGGTGAATAATTTTTTGAAAAATTTGCGCTATTTATATTTAAATGACTGCATTTACCATGATGCCTTGGGGCTATTTTCCGCTTGAATGCAAGGCAGTGTTCTCCCTTTTTCTTTTTGGATGTCTAAATGACGGCTCCCGTGAGCCTCTTGCTGAAGAGCACTGGCGATGCACCTGTGCACCTTCTGAGTGGTACAAAAACCTGTGAAGACGTTTGGCGGCATTTCAAGCGACCCCTTCAGTTACATACGCTCTCTGCTGATGACGGCCGAAAGCCAGAAACACGTGTCCAGAGATATGGCACTCGCTGCACCTACCTTAGGTGAAAGACTTTCTACAGCGATACGGCACTTGCTGCACCTACTTAGGGTGAATAATTTTTTGAAAAATTCTCGCTATTTATATTTAAATGACTGCATTTACCATGATGCCTTGGGGCTATTTTCCGCTTGAATGCAAGGCAGTGTGCTCCCTTTTTCTTTTTGGATGTCTAAATGACGGCTCCCGTGAGCCTCTTGCTGACGAGCACTGGCGATGCACCTGTGCGCCTACTGAGTGGTACAAAAACCTGTGAAGACGTTTGGCGGCATTTCAAGCGACCCATTCAGTTACATACGCTCTCTGCTGATGACGGCCGAAAGCCAGAAACACGTGTCCAGAGATATGGCACTCGCTGCACCTACCTTAGGTGAAAGACCTTCTATAGTGATACGGCATTTGCTGCACTTACTTTGGGTGAATAATTTTTTGAAAAATTCTCGCTATTTATATTTAAATGACTGCATTTACCATGATGCCTTGGGGCTATTTTCCGCTTGAATGCAAGGCAGTGTGCTCACTTTTTCTTTTTTGATGTCTAAATGACGGCTCCCGTGAGCCTCTTGCTGAAGAGCACTGGCGATGCACCTTTGCGCCTACTGAGTGGTACAAAAACCTGTGAAGACGTTTGGCGGCATTTCAAGCGACCCCTTCAGTTACATACGCTCTCTGCTGATGACGGCCGAAAGCCAGAAACACGTGTCCAGAGATATGGCACTCGCTGCACCTACCTTAGGTGAAAGACTTTCTACAGCGATACGGCACTTGCTGCACCTACTTAGGGTGAATAATTTTTTGAAAAATTCTCGCTATTTATATTTAAATGACTGCATTTACCATGATGCCTTGGGGCTATTTTCCGCTTGAATGCAAGGCAGTGTGCTCCCTTTTTCTTTTTTGGATGTCTAAATGACGGCTCCCATGAGCCTCTTGCTGACGAGCACTGGCGATGCACCTGTGCGCCTACTGAGTGGTACAAAAACCTGTGAAGACGTTTGGCGGCATTTCAAGCGACCCCTTCAGTTACATACGCTCTCTGCTGATGACGGCCGAAAGCCAGAAACATGTGTCCAGAGATACGGCACTCGCTGCACCTTCCTTAGGTGAAAGACTTTCTACAGCGATACGGCACTTGCTGCACCTACTTAGGGTGAATAATTGTTTGAAAAATTCTCGCTATTTATATTTAAATGACTGCATTTACCATGATGCCTTGGGGCTATTTTCCATTTGAATGCAAGGCAGTGTGCTCCCTTTTTCTTTTTGGATGTCTAAATGACGGCTCCCGTTAGCCTCTTGCTGACGAGCACTGGCGATGCACCTGTGCGCCTACTGAGTGGTACAAAAACCTGGGAAGACGTTTGGAGGCATTTCAAGCGACCCCTTCAGTTACATACGCTCTCTGCTGATGATGGCCGAAAGCCAGAAACACGTGTCCAGAGATGCAGCACTCACTGCACCTACCTTAGGTGAAAGACTTTATACAGCGATACGGCACTTGCTGCACCTACTTAGGGTGAATAATTTTTTGAAAAATTCTCGCTATTTATATTTAAATGACTGCATTGACCATGATGCCTTGGGGCTATTTTCCGCTTGAATGCAAGGCAGTGTGCTCCCTTTTTCTTTTTGGATGTCTAAATTGCGGCTCCCGTGAGCCTCTTGCTGACGAGCACTTGCGATGCACCTGTGCGCCTACTGAGTGGTACAAAAACCTGTGAAGAGGTTTGGCGGCATTTCAAGCGACCCATTCAGTTACATACGCTCTCTGCTGATGACGGCCGAAAGCCAGAAACACGTGTCCAGAGATATGGCACTCGCTGCACCTACCTTAGGTGAAAGACCTTCTATAGCGATACGGCACTTGCTGCACTTACTTTGGGTGAATAATTTTTTGAAAAATTTGCGCTATTTATATTTAAATGACTGCATTTACCATGATGCCTTGGGGCTATTTTCCGCTTGAATGCAAGGCAGTGTGCTCCCTTTTTCTTTTTGGATGTCTAAATGACGGCTCCCGTGAGCCTCTTGCTGAAGAGCACTGGCGATGCACCTGTGCACCTACTGAGTGGTACAAAAACCTGTGAAGACGTTTGGCGGCATTTCAAGCGACCCCTTCAGTTACATACGCTCTCTGCTGATGACGGCCGAAAGCCAGAAACACGTGTCCAGAGATATGGCACTCGCTGCACCTACCTTAGGTGAAAAACTTTCTACAGCGATACGGCACTTGCTGCACCTACTTAGGGTGAATAATTTTTTGAAAAATTCTCGCTATTTATATTTAAATGACTGCATTTACCATGATGCCTTGGGGCTATTTTCCGCTTGAATGCAAGGCAGTGTTCTCCCTTTTTCTTTTTTGGATGTCTAAATGACGGCTCCCATGAGCCTCTTGCTGACGAGCACTGGCGATGCACCTGTGCGCCTACTGAGTGGTACAAAAACCTGTGAAGACGTTTGGCGGCATTTCAAGCGACCCCTTCAGTTACATACGCTCTCTGCTGATGACGGCCGAAAGCCAGAAACATGTGTCCAGAGATACGGCACTCGCTGCACCTACCTTAGGTGAAAGACTTTCTACAGCGATACGGCACTTGCTGCACCTACTTAGGGTGAATAATTTTTTGAAAAATTCTCGCTATTTATATTTAAATGACTGCATTTACCATGATGCCTTGGGGCTATTTTCCGTTTGAATGCAAGGCAGTGTGCTCCCTTTTTCTTTTTGGATGTCTAAATGACGGCTCCCGTTAGCCTCTTGCTGACGAGCACTGGCGATGCACCTGTGCACCTACTGAGTGGTACAAAAACCTGGGAAGACGTTTGGAGGCATTTCAAGTGACCCCTTCAGTTACATACGCTCTCTGCTGATGATGGCCGAAAGCCAGAAACACGTGTCCAGAGATGCGGCACTCACTGCACCTACCTTAGGTGAAAGACTTTATACAGCGATACGGCACTTGCTGCACCTACTTAGGGTGAATAATTTTTTGAAAAATTCTCGCTATTTATATTTAAATGACTGCATTGACCATGATGCCTTGGGGCTATTTTCCGCTTGAATGCAAGGCAGTGTGCTCCCTTTTTCTTTTTGGATGTCTAAATTACGGCTCCCGTGAGCCTCTTGCTGACGAGCACTTGCGATGCACCTGTGCGCCTACTGAGTGGTACAAAAACCTGTGAAGACGTTTGGCGGCATTTCAAGCGACCCCTTCAGTTACATACGCTCTCTGGTGATGACGGCCGAAAGCCAGAATCACATGTCCAGAGACAGGGCACTCGCTGCACCTACCTTAGGTGAAAGACTTTCTACAGCGATACGGCACTTGCTGCACCTACTTAGGTGAATAATTTTTTGAAATTTTTTCGCTATTTATATTTAAATGACTGCATTTACCATGATGCCTTGGGGCTATTTTCCCCTTGAATGCAAGGCAGTGTGCTCCCTTTTTCTTTTTGGATGTCTAAATGACGGCTCCCGTGAGCCTCTTGCTGACGAGCACTGGCGATGCACCTGTGCGCCTACTGAGTGGTACAAAAACCTGTGAAGACGTTTGGCGGCATTTCAAGCGACCCCTTCAGTTACATACGCGCTCTGCTGATGACGGCCGAAAGCCAGAAACACGTGTCTAGAGATAGGGCACTCGCTGCACCTACCTTAGGTGAAAGACTTTCTACAGCGATACGGCACTTGCTGCACCTACTTAGGGTGAATAATTTTTTTTTATATTCTCGCTATTTATATTTAAATGACTGCATTTACCATGATGCCTTGGGGCTATTTTCCGCTTGAATGCAAGGCAGTGTGCTCCCTTTTTCTTTTTGGATGTCTAAATGACGGCTCCCGTGAGCCTCTTGCTGACGAGCACTGGCAATGCACCTGTGCGCCTACTGAGTGGTACAAAAACCTGTGAAGACGTTTGGCGGCATTTCAAGCGCCCCCTTCAGTTACATACGCTCTCTGCTGATGACGGCCGAAAGCCAGAAACATGTGTCCAGAGATACGGCACTCGCGGCACCTACCTTAGGTGAAAGACTTTCTACAGCGATACAGCACTTGCTGCACCTACTTAGGGTGAATAATTTTTTGAAAAATTCTCGCTATTTATATTTAAATGACAGCATTTACCATGATGCCTTGGGGCTATTTTCCTCTTGAATGCAAGGCAGTGTGCTCCCTTTTTCTTTTTGGATGTCTAAATTACGACTCCCGTGAGCCTCTTGCTGACGAGCACTGGCTATGCACCTGTGCGCCTACTGAGTGGTACAAAAACCTGTGAAGACGTTTGGCGGCATTTCAAGCGACCCCTTCAGTTACATACGCTCACTGCTGATGACGGCCGAAAGCCAGAAACACGTGTCCAGAGATACGGCACTCGCTGCACCTACCTTAGGTGAAAGACTTTCTACAGCGATACGGGACTTGCTGCACCTACTTAGGGTGAATAATTTTTTAAAAAATTCTCACTATTTATATTTAAATGACTGCATTTACCATGATGCCTTGGGGCTATTTTCCGCTTGAATGCAAGGCAGTGTGCTCCCTTTTTGTTTTTGGATGTCTAAATGACGGTTCCCGTGAGCCTCTTGCTGACGAGCACTGGCGATGCACCTGTGCGCCTAGTGAGTGGTACAAAAACCTGTGAAGACGTTTGGTGGCATTTCAAGCGACCCCTTCAGTTACATACGCTCTCTGCTGATGACGGCCGAAAGCCAGAAACACGTGTCTAGAGATAGGGCACTCGCTGCACCTACCTTAGGTGAAAGACTTTCTACAGCGATACAGCACTTGCTGCACCTACTTAGGGTGAATAATTTTTTTAAATATTCTCGCTATTTATATTTAAATGACTGCATTTACCATGATGCCTTGGGGCTATTTTTCCCTTGAATGAAAGGCAGTGTGCTCCCTTTTTCTTTTTGGATGTCTAAATGACGGCTCCCGTGAGCCTCTAGCTGACGAGCACTGGCGATGCACCTGTGCGCATACTGGTTGGTACAAAAACCTGTGAAGACGTTTGGCGGCATTTCAAGCGACCCCTTCAGTTACATACGCTCTCTGCTGATGACGGCCGAAAGTCAGAAACACGTGTCCAGAGATACGGTACTCGCTGCACCTACCTTAGGTGAAAGACTTTCTACAGCGATACGGCACTTGCTGCACTTACTTAGGGTGAATAATTTTTTGAAAAATGTGCGCTATTTATATTTAAATGACTGCATTTACCATGATGCCTTGGGGCTATTTTCCGCTTGAATGCAAGGCAGTGTGCTCCCTTTTTCTTTTTGGATGTCTAAATGACGGCTCCTGTGAGCCTCTTGCTGAAGAGCACTGGCGATGCACCTGTGCGCCTACTGAGTGGTACAAAAACCTGTGAAGACGTTTGGCGGCATTTCAAGCGACCCCTTCAGTTACATACGCTCTCTGCTGATGACGGCTGAAGCCAGAAACACGTGTCCAGAGATATGGCACTCGCTGCACCTACCTTAGGTGAAAGACTTTCTACAGCGATACGGCACTTGCTGCACCTACTTAGGGTGAATAATTTTTTGAAAAATTCTCGCTATTTATATTTAAATGACTGCATTTACCATGATGCCTTGGGGCTATTTTCCGCTTGAATGCAAGGCAGTGTGCTCCCTTTTTCTTTTTGGATGTCTAAATGACGGCTCCCGTGAGCCTCTTGCTGACGAGCACTGGCAATGCACCTGTGCGCCTACTGAGTGGTACAAAAACCTGTGAAGACGTTTGGCGGCATTTCAAGCGCCCCCTTCAGTTACATACGCTCTCTGCTGATGACGGCCGAAAGCCAGAAACATGTGTCCAGAGATACGGCACTCGCGGCACCTACCTTAGGTGAAAGACTTTCTACAGCGATACAGCACTTGCTGCACCTACTTAGGGTGAATAATTTTTTGAAAAATTCTCGCTATTTATATTTAAATGACAGCATTTACCATGATGCCTTGGGGCTATTTTCCTCTTGAATGCAAGGCAGTGTGCTCCCTTTTTCTTTTTGGATGTCTAAATTACGACTCCCGTGAGCCTCTTGCTGACGAGCACTGGCGATGCACCTGTGCGCCTACTGAGTGGTACAAAAACCTGTGAAGACGTTTGGCGGCATTTCAAGCGACCCCTTCAGTTACATACGCTCACTGCTGATGACGGCCGAAAGACAGAAACACGTGTCCAGAGATACGGTACTCGCTGCACCTACCTTAGGTGAAAGTCTTTCTACAGCGATACGGCACTTGCTGCACCTACTTAGGGTGAATAATTTTTTGAAAAATTCTCGCTATTTATATTTAAATGACGGCATTTACCATGATGCCTTGGGGCTATTTTCCTCTTGAATGCAAGGCAGTGTGCTCCCTTTTTCTTTTTCAAATCAAATCAAATCATTAACATTTATAAAGCGCGCTACTCACCCGTGCGGGTCTCAAGGCGCTAGGGGGGAAAGGGGGGATTATCGCTGCTCGAACAGCCAAGTCTTTAGGAGTCTCCGGAAAGCGGAGTGGTCCTGGGTGGTCCTGAGGCTGGTGGGGAGGGAGTTCCAGGTCTTGGCCGCCAGGAAGGAGAAAGATCTCCCACCCGCCGTGGAGCGGCGGGTGCGAGGGACGGCAGCAAGTGCGAGGCCAGCGGAGCGGAGGGGGCGGGTGGGGACGTAGAAGCTGAGGCGTCTGTTGAGGTATTCCGGTCCCTTGTTGTGGAGGGCTTTGTGTGCGTGGGTGAGAAGACGGAAGGTGATCCTTTTGCTGACTGGGAGCCAATGCAGGTGTCTCAGGTGTGCGGAGATGTGGCTGTTGCGGGGTACGTCGAGGATGAGGCGGGCCGAGGCGTTTTGGATGCGTTGCAGGTGGTTTTGGAGTTTGGCTGTGGTCCCGGCGTAGAGGGTGTTGCCGTAGTCCAGGCGGCTCGTGACGAGGGCGTGGGTCACGGTTTTTCTGGTGTCGGCGGGGATCCAGCGGAAGATCTTACGGAGCATGCGGAGAGTGAGGAAGCAGGCGGAGGACACGGCGTTGACTTGCTTGGTCATGGTGAGAAGAGGGTCCAAGATGAAGCCGAGGTTGCGGGCGTGGTCTGCGGGGGTCGGTGCGGTGCCGAGGGCCGTGGGCCACCAGGAGTCGTCCCAGGCGGACGGGGTGTTGCCGAGAATGAGGACTTCAGTTTTTTCAGAGTTCAGCTTTAGGCGGCTGAGCCTCATCCAATCTGCGACGTCCTTCTTACCCTCTTGTAGGTTGGTCTTGGCGCTGGCGGGGTCCTTGGTGAGGGAGAGTACAAGTTGGGTGTCGTCGGCGTAGGAGGTGATGATGATGTCGTGCTTGCGTACGATGTCGGCGAGGGGGCTCATGTAGACATTGAAGAGTGTCGGGCTGAGCGATGAGCCTTGAGGTACGCCGCAGATGATCTTGGTGGGTTCTGAGCGAAACGGAGGGAGGTAAACTCTTTGGGAGCGGTTAGCGAGGAAGGAGGCGATCCAGTCCAGGGCCTGGCCTTGGATCCCGGTGGAGCGTAGGCGGGTGATTAGGGTGCGGTGACAGACGGTGTCAAAGGCAGCCGAGAGGTCGAGGAGAATGAGGGCGACTGTTTCACCGTTGTCCATCAGGGTTCTGATGTCGTCTGTGACTGAGATGAGGGCGGTTTCCGTGCTGTGGTTGGTTCGGAATCCGGTTTGTGAAGGGTCGAGCAGGTTGTTGTCTTCCAGGAAGGTGGTCAGCTGTTTGTTGACGGTCTTTTCTATTACCTTGGCTGGGAAAGGTAGAAGAGAGATGGGGCGGAAGTTTTTCAGGTCGCTTGGGTCAGCCGTAGGTTTCTTTAGTAGGGCGTTGACTTCAGCGTGCTTCCAGCATTCGGGGAAGGTAGCAAAAGAAAAAGAAGAGTTGATGACGGTCTGGAGGAGCGGGGCGATGATGTCGTCGGCTTTGTTAAAGATGAAGTGCGGGCAGGGGTCCGAAGGGGCGCCGGAGTGGATAGAGTTCATGATGGATTTGGTTTCTTCCGTGTTGATGTGGGTCCAGTTGTTGAGGGTGATGTCCGGGGAAGCGGGTTCAGTGGTGTATGGTTGGGTCTGGTGTCCGAAGCTGTCGTGGAGGTCGCTGATCTTACGATGGAAGAAAGTGGCGAGGGATTCGCACAAATCCTGTGAGGGCGTGACGGCGTTGGCGCTGGCGCTGGGGTTGGAGAACTCTTTGACGATGCTGAAGAGTTCTCTGCTGTTGTGGCTGTTTTTGTCTAGTCTGTCGGTGAAAAAGTTCCTTTTGGCAGTGCGGATCAGGTGGTGGTGTTCGCGTGTAGCGTTCTTGAGGGCGGTCATGTTGTCAGCGGTGTGGTCCTTGCGCCAGGCCTTCTCAAGGGCACGACAAGTTTTCTTTGATTCTTTGAGGGTGTCAGAGAACCAGAGAGGTTTTTTGGTGTTGGTCTGTCGATGCGTGCGTTTGAGGGGAGCAAGGTTGTCAGCGCAGTTGGAGATCCAGTTTGTGAGGTTGAGAGCTGCGTCGTTGGGGTCGGTGGTGAGGGTGGGTTGGTTGGCGGCGAGAGCGGAGAAGAGTTGCTCTTCAGGGATCTTGTTCCACTGTCGATGAGGGATGGGTTGAGTGCGGAGGTGGGAGGTCTCGCGTCGGAATGTGAAGTGGACGCAGCTGTGGTCGGTCCAGTGTAGGGCAGAGGTGTGGCTGAAGAAGACGTGTTTGCTGGCGGAGAAGATAGGGTCGAGCGTGTGTCCGGCGATGTGGGTTGGATGTCTAAATTAGGACTCCCGTGAGCCTCTTGCTGACGAGCACTGGCGATGCACCTGTGCGCCTACTGAGTGGTACAAAAACCTGTGAAGACGTTTGGCGGCATTTCAAGCGACCCCATCAGTTACATACGCTCACTGCTGATGACGGCCGAAAGCCAGAAACACGTGTCCAGAGATACGGCACTCGCTGCACCTACCTTAGGTGAAAGACTTTCTACAGCGATACGGCACTTGCTGCACCTACTTAGGGTGAATAATTTTTTTTAAAATTCTCACTATTTATATTTAAATGACTGCATTTACCATGATGCCTTGGGGCTATTTTCCGCTTGAATGCAAGGCAGTGTGCTCCCTTTTTGTTTTTGGATGTCTAAATGACGGTTCCCGTGAGCCTCTTGCTGACGAGCACTGGCGATGCACCTGTGCGCCTAGTGAGTGGTACAAAAACCTGTGAAGACGTTTGGTGGCATTTCAAGCGACCCCTTCAGTTACATACGCTCTCTGCTGATGACGGCCGAAAGCCAGAAACACGTGTCTAGAGATAGGGCACTCGCTGCACCTACCTTAGGTGAAAGACTTTCTACAGCAATACGGCACTTGCTGCACCTACTTAGGGTGAATAATTTTTTGAAATATTCTCGCTATTTATATTTAAATGACTGCATTTACCATGATGCCTTGGGGCTATTTTCCCCTTGAATGCAAGGCAGTGTGCTCCCTTTTTCTTTTTGGATGTCTAAATGACGGCTCCCGTGAGCCTCTAGCTGACGAGCACTGGCGATGCACCTGTGCGGCTACTGGTTGGTACAAAAACCTGTGAAGACGTTTGGCGGCATTTCAAGCGACCCCTTCAGTTACATACGCTCTCTGCTGATGACGGCCGAATGTCAGAAACACGTGTCCAGAGATACGGCACTCGCTGCACCTACCTTAGGTGAAAGACTTTTTACAGCGATACGGCACTTGCTGCACCTACTTAGGGTGAATAATTTTTTGAAAAATTCTCGCTATTTATATTTAAAAGACTGCATTTACCATGATGCCTTGGGGCTATTTTCTGCTTGAATGCAAGGCAGTGTGCTCCATTTTTTCTTTTTGGATGTCTAAATGACGGCTCCCGTGAGCCTCTTGCTGACGAGCACTGGCGATGCACCTGTGCGCCTACTGGTTGGTACAAAAACCTGTGAAGACGTTTGGCGGCATTTCAAGCGACCCCTTCAGTTACATACGCTCTCTGCTGATGACGGCCGATAGCCAGGAACACGTGTCCAGAGATACGGCACTCGCTGCACCTACCTTAGGTGAAAGACTTTCTACAGCGATACGGCACTTGCTGCACCTACATAGGGTGAATAATTTTTTGAAAAATTTGCGCTATTTATATTTAAATGACTGCATTTACCATGATGCCTTGGGGCTATTTTCCGCTTGAATGTAAGGCAGTGTGCTCCCTTTTTCTTTTTGGATGTCTAAATGACGGCTCCCGTGAGCCTCTTGCTGATGAGCACTGGCGATGCACCTGTGCGCCTACTGAGTGGTATAAAAACCCGTGAAGACGTTTGGCGGCATTTCAAGCGACCCCTTCAGTTACATACGCTCTCTGCTGATGACGGCCGAAAGCCAGAAACACGTGTCCAGAGATACGGCACTCGCTGCACCTACCTTAGGTGAAAGACTTTCTACAGCGATACGGCACTTGCTGCACATACTTAGGGTGAATAATTTTTTGAAAAATTCTCGCTATTTATATTTAAATGACTGCATTTACCATGATGCCTTGGGGCTATTTTCTGCTTGAATGCAAGGCAGTGTGCTCCCTTTTTCTTTTTGGATGTCTAAATGACGGCTCCCGTGAGCCTCTTGCTGACGAGCACTGGCGATGCACCTGTGCGCCTACTGAGTGGTACAAAAACCCGTGAAGACGTTTGGCGGCATTTCAAGCGACCCCTTCAGTTACATACGCTCTCTGCTGATGACGGCCGAGAGCCATAAACACGTGTCCAGAGATACGGCACTCGCTGCACCTACCTTAGGTGAAAGACTTTCTACAGCGATACGGCACTTGCTGCACCTACTTAGGGTGAATAATTTTTTTAAAAATCCTCGCTATTTATATTTAAATGACTGCATTTACCATGATGCCTTGGGGCTATTTTCCGCTTGAATGGAAGGCAGTGTGCTCCCTTTTTCTTTTTGGATGTCTAAATGACGGCTCCCGTGAGCCTCTTGCTGACGAGCACTGGCGATGCACCTGTGCGCCTACTGAGTGGTACAAAAACCTGTGAAGACGTTTGGCGGCATTTCAAGCGACCCATTCAGTTACATACGCTCTCTGCTGATGACGGCCGAAAGCCAGAAACACGTGTCCAGAGATATGGCACTCGCTGCACCTACCTTAGGTGAAAGACCTTCTACAGCGATACGGCACTTGCTGCACTTACTTTGGGTGAATAATTTTTTGAAAAATTTGCGCTATTTATATTTAAATGACTGCATTTACCATGATGCCTTGGGGCTATTTTCCGCTTGAATGCAAGGCAGTGTTCTCCCTTTTTCTTTTTGGATGTCTAAATGACGGCTCCCGTGAGCCTCTTGCTGAAGAGCACTGGCGATGCACCTGTGCACCTACTGAGTGGTACAAAAACCTGTGAAGACGTTTGGCGGCATTTCAAGTGACCCCTTCAGTTACATACGCTCTCTGCTGATGACGGCCGAAAGCCAGAAACACGTGTCAGAGATATGGCACTCGCTGCACCTACCTTAGGTGAAAGACTTTCTACAGCGATACGGCACTTGCTGCACCTACTTAGGGTGAATAATTTTTTGAAAAATTCTCGCTATTTATATTTAAATGACTGCATTTACCATGATGCCTTGGGGCTATTTTCCGCTTGAATGCAAGGCAGTGTGCTCCCTTTTTCTTTTTGGATGTCTAAATGACGGCTCCCGTGAGCCTCTTGCTGACGAGCACTGGCGATGCACCTGTGCGCCTACTGAGTGGTACAAAAACCTGTGAAGACGTTTGGCGGCATTTCAAGCGACCCATTCAGTTACATACGCTCTCTGCTGATGACGGCCGAAAGCCAGAAACACGTGTCCAGAGATATGGCACTCGCTGCACCTACCTTAGGTGAAAGACCTTCTATAGTGATACGGCACTTGCTGCACTTACTTTGGGTGAATAATTTTTTGAAAAGTTCTCGCTATTTATATTTAAAAGACTGCATTTACCATGATGCGTTGGGGCTATTTTCTGCTTGAATGCAAGGCAGTGTGCTCCATTTTTTATTTTTGGATGTCTAAATGACGGCTCCCGTGAGCCTCTTGCTGACGAGCACTGGCGATGCACCTGTGCGCCTACTGGTTGGTACAAAAACCTGTGAAGACGTTTGGCGGCATTTCAAGTGACCCATTCAGTTACATACGCTCTCTGCTGATGACGGCCGAAAGTCAGACACTCGTGTCCAGAGATACGGCACTCGCTGCACCTACCTTAGGTGAAAGACTTTTTACAGCGATACAGCACTTGCTGCACCTACTTAGGGTAAATAATTTTAAAAAAAATTTGCGCTATTTATATTTAAATGACTGCATTTACCATGATGCCTTGGGGCTATTTTCCCCTTGAATGCAAGGCAGTGTGCTCCCTTTTTCTTTTTGGATGTCTAAATGACGGCTCCCGTGAGCCTCTTGCTGACGAGCACTGGCGATGCACCTGTGCGCCTACTGAGTGGTACAAAAACCTGTGAAGACGTTTGGTGGCATTTCAAGCGCCCCCTTCAGTTACATACGCTCTCTGCTGATGACGGCCGAAAGCCAGAAACATGTGTCCAGAGATACGGCACTCGCTGCACCTACCTTAGGTGAAAGACTTTCTACAGCGATACGGCACTTGCTGCACCTACTTAGGGTGAATCATTTTTTGAAAAATTCTCGCTATTTATAGTTAAATGACTGCATTTACCATGATGCCTTGGGGCTATTTTCCTCTTGAATGCAAGGCAGTGTGCTCCCTTTTTCTTTTTGGATGTCTAAATTACGACTCCCGTGAGCCTCTTGCTGACGAGCACTGGCGATGCACCTGTGCGCCTACTGAGTGGTACAAAAACCTGTGAAGACGTTTGGCGGCATTTCAAGCGACCCCTTCAGTTACATACGCTCACTGCTGATGACGGCCGAAAGCCAGAAACACGTGTCCAGAGATACGGCACTCGCTGCACCTACCTTAGGTGAAAGACTTTCTACAGCGATACGGCACTTGCTGCACCTACTTAGGGTGAATAATTTTTTGAAAAATTCTCGCTATTTATATTTAAATGACTGCATTTACCATGATGCCTTGGGGCTATTTTCCGCTTGAATGCAAGGCAGTGTGCTCCCTTTTTCTTTTTGGATGTCTAAATGACGGCTCCCGTGAGCCTCTTGCTGACGAGCACTGGCGATGCACCTGTGCGCCTACTGAGTGGTACAAAAACCTGTGAAGACGTTTGGTGACATTTCAAGCGCCCCCTTCAGTTACATACGCTCTCTGCTGATGACGGCCGAAAGCCAGAAACACGTGTGTAGAGATAGGGCACTCGCTGCTCCTACCTTAGGTGAAAGACTTTCTACAGCGATTCGGCACTTGCTGCACCTACTTAGGGTGAATAATTTTTTGAAAAATTCTCGCTATTTATATTTAAATGACTGCATTTACCATGATGCCTTGGGGCTATTTTCCGCTTGAATGCAAGGCAGTGTGCTCCCTTTTTCTTTTTGGATGTCTAAATGACAGCTCCAGTGAGCCTCTTGCTGACGAGCACTGGCGATGCACCTGTGCACCTACTGAGTGGTATAAAAACCTGTGAAGACGTTTGGCGGCATTTCAAGCGACCCCTTCAGTTACATACGCTCTCTGCTGATGACGGCCGAAAGCCAGAAACACGTGTCCAGAGATACGGCACTCGCTGCACCTACCTTAGGTGAAAGACTTTCTACAGCGATACGGCACTTGCTGCACCTACTTAGGGTGAATAATTTTTTGAAAAGTTCTCGCTATTTATATTTAAAAGACTGCATTTACCATGATGCCTTGGGGCTATTTTCTGCTTGAATGCAAGGCAGTGTGCTCCATTTTTTCTTTTTGGATGTCTAAATGACGGCTCCCGTGAGCCTCTTGCTGACGAGCACTGGCGATGCACCTGTGCGCCTACTGGTTGGTACAAAAACCTGTGAAGACGTTTGGCGGCATTTCAAGCGACCCATTCAGTTACATACGCTCTCTGCTGATGACGGCCGAAAGTCAGAAACTCGTGTCCAGAGATACGGCACTCGCTGCACCTACCTTAGGTGAAAGACTTTTTACAGCGATACAGCACTTGCTGCACCTACTTAGGGTGAATAATTTAAAAAAAAAATTGCGCTA
The DNA here is from genome assembly GCF_031143425.1 of Pleurodeles waltl. NCBI lineage: Eukaryota > Metazoa > Chordata > Amphibia > Caudata > Salamandridae > Pleurodeles > Pleurodeles waltl. Next base: position 22,045 of record NW_027150062.1, read on the forward strand.
TTTATATTTAAATGACTGCATTTACCATGATGCCTTGGGGCTATTTTCCGCTTGAATGCAAGGCAGTGTGCTCCCTTTTTCTTTTTGGATGTCTAAATGACGGCTCCCGTCAGCCTCTTGCTGACGAGCACTGGCGATGCACCTGTGCGCCTACTGAGTGGTACAAAAACCTGTGAAGACGTTTGGTGGCATTTCAAGCGCCCCCTTCAGTTACATACGCTCTCTGATGATGACGGCCGAAAGCCAGAAACATGTGTCCAGAGATACGGCACTCACTGCACCTACCTTAGGTGAAAGACTTTCTACAGCGATACGGCACTTGCTGCACCTACTTAGGGTGAATAATTTTTTGAAAAATTCTCGCTATTTATAGTTAAATGACTGCATTTACCATGATGCCTTGGGGCTATTTTCCTCTTGAATGCAAGGCAGTGTGCTCCCTTTTTCTTTTTGGATGTCTAAATTATGACTCCCGTGAGCCTCTTGCTGACGAGCACTGGCGATGCACCTGTGCGCCTACTGAGTGGTACAAAAACCTGTGAAGACGTTTGGCGGCATTTCAAGCGACCCCTTCAGTTACATACGCTCACTGCTGATGACGGCCGAAAGCCAGAAACACGTGTCCAGAGATACGGCACTCGCTGCACCTACCTTAGGTGAAAGACTTTCTACAGCGATACGGCACTTGCTGCACCTACTTAGGGTGAATAATTTTTTGAAAAATTCTCGCTATTTATATTTAAATGACTGCATTTACCATGATGCCTTGGGGCTATTTTCCGCTTGAATGCAAGGCAGTGTGCTCCCTTTTTCTTTTTGGATGTCTAAATGACGGCTCCCGTGAGCCTCTTGCTGACGAGCACTGGCGATGCACCTGTGCGCCTACTGAGTGGTACAAAAACCTGTGAAGACGTTTGGTGGCATTTCAAGCGCCCCCTTCAGTTACATACGCTCTCTGCTGATGACGGCCGAAAGCCAGAAACACGTGTGTAGAGATAGGGCACTCGCTGCTCCTACCTTAGGTGAAAGACTTTCTACAGCGATTCGGCACTTGCTGCACCTACTTAGGGTGAATAATTTTTTGAAAAATTCTCGCTATTTATATTTAAATGACTGCATTTACCATGATGCCTTGGGGCTATTTTCCGCTTGAATGCAAGGCAGTGTGCTCCCTTTTTCTTTTTGGATGTCTAAATGACAGCTCCAGTGAGCCTCATGCTGACGAGCACTGGCGATGCACCTGTGCACCTACTGAGTGGTATAAAAACCTGTGAAGACGTTTGGTGGCATTTCAAGCGCCCCCTTCAGTTACATACGCTCTCTGCTGATGACGGCCGAAAGCCAGAAACACGTGTCCAGAGATACGGCACTCGCTGCACCTACCTTAGGTGAAAGACTTTCTACAGCGATACGGCACTTGCTGCACCTACTTAGGGTGAATAATTTTTTGAAAAGTTCTCGCTATTTATATTTAAAAGACTGCATTTACCATGATGCCTTGGGGCTATTTTCTGCTTGAATGCAAGGCAGTGTGCTCCATTTTTTCTTTTTGGATGTCTAAATGACGGCTCCCGTGAGCCTCTTGCTGACGAGCACTGGCGATGCACCTGTGCGCCTACTGGTTGGTACAAAAACCTGTGAAGACGTTTGGCGGCATTTCAAGCGACCCATTCAGTTACATACGCTCTCTGCTGATGACGGCCGAAAGTCAGAAACTCGTGTCCAGAGATACGGCACTCGCTGCACCTACCTTAGGTGAAAGACTTTTTACAGCGATACAGCACTTGCTGCACCTACTTAGGGTGAATAATTTTTAAAAAAATTTGCGCTATTTATATTTAAATGACTGCATTTACCATGATGCCTTGGGGCTATTTTCCGCTTGAATGCAAGGCAGTGTGCTCCCTTTTTCTTTTTGGATGTCTAAATGACGGCTCCCGTCAGCCTCTTGCTGACGAGCACTGGCGATGCACCTGTGCGCCTACTGAGTGGTACAAAAACCTGTGAAGACGTTTGGCGGCATTTCAAGCGACCCCTTCAGTTACATACGCTGTCTGCTGATGACGGCCGAAAGCCAGAAACATGTGTCCAGGGATACGGCACTCGCTGCACCTACCTTAGGTGAAAGACTTTCTACAGCGATATGGCACTTGCTGCACCTACTTAGGGTGAATAATTTTTTGAAAAATTCTCGCTATTTATATTTAAATGACTGCATTTACCATGATGCTTTGGGGCTATTTTCCTCTTGAATGCAAGGCAGTGTGCTCCCTTTTTCTTTTTGGATGTCTAAATGATGGCTCCCGTGAGCCTCTTGCTGACGAGCACTGGCGATGCACCTGTGCGCCTACTGAGTGGTACAAAAACCTGTGAAGACGTTTGGCGGCATTTCAAGCGACCCCTTCAGTTACATACGCTCTCTGCTGATGACGGCCGAAAGCCAGAAACATGTGTCCAGAGATACGGCACTCGCTGCACCTACCTTAGGTGAAAGACTTTCTACAGCGATACGGCACTTGCTGCACCTACTTAGGGTGAATAATTTTTTGAAAAATTCTCGCTATTTATATTTAAATGACTGCATTTACCATGATGCCTTGGGGCTATTTTCCGCTTGAATGCAAGGCAGTGTGCTCCCTTTTTCTTTTTGGATGTCTAAATGACGGCTCCCGTGAGGCTCTTGCTGACGAGCACTGGCGATGCACCTGTGCACCTACTGAGTGGTACAAAAACCTGTGAAGACGTTTGATGGCATTTCAAGCGACCCCTTCAGTTACATACGCTCTCTGCTGATGACGGCCGAAAGCCAGAAACACATGTCCAGAGATACGGCACTCGCTGCACCTACCTTAGGTGAAAGACTTTCTACAGCGATACGGCACTTGCTGCACCTACTTAGGGTGAATAATTTTTTGAAAAATGTGCGCTATTTATATTTAAATGACTGCATTTACCATGATGCCTTGGGGCTATTTTCCGCTTGAATGCAAGGCAGTGTGCTCCCTTTTTCTTTTTGGATGTCTAAATGACGGCTCCCGTGAGCCTCTTGCTGATGAGCACTGGCGATGCACCTGTGCGCCTACTGAGTGGTACAAAAACCTGTGAAGACGTTTGGCGGCATTTCAAGCGACCCCTTCAGTTACATACGCTCTCTGCTGATGACGGCCGAAAGCCAGAAACACGTGTCCAGAGATACGGCACTCGCTGCACCTACCTTAGGGGAAAGACTTTCTACAGCGATACGGCACTTGCTGCACCTACTTAGGATGAATAATTTTTTGAAAAATCCTCGCTATTTATATTTAAATGACTGCATTTACCATGATGCCTTGGGGCTATTTTCCACTTGAATGCAAGGCAGTGTGCTACTTTTTTTCTTTTTGGATGTCTAAATGACGGCTCCCGTGAGCCTCTTGCTGACGAGCACTGGCGATGCACCTGTCCCCCTACTGAGTGGTACAAAAACCTGTGAAGACGTTTGGCGGCATTTCAAGCGACCCCTTCAGTTACATACGCTCTCTGCTGATGACGGCCGAAAGCCAGAAACACGTGTCCAGAGATACGGCACTCGCTGCACCTTCCTTAGGTGAAAGACTTTCTACAGCGATACGGCACTTGCTGCACCTACCTAGGGTGAATAATTTTTTTTAAAATGTGCGCTATTTATATTTAAATGACTGCATTTACCATGATGCCTTGGTGCTATTTTCCGTTTGAATGCAAGGCAGTGTGCTCCCTTTTTCATTTTGGATGTCTAAATGACGGCTCCCGTGAGCCTCTTGCTAACGAGCACTGGCGATGCACCTGTCCCCCTACTGAGTGGTACAAAAACCTGTGAAGACGATTGGCGGCATTTCAAGCGACCCCTTCAGTTACATACGCTCTCTGCTGATGACGGCCGAAAGCCAGAAACACGTGTCCAGAGATACGGCACTCGCTGCAACTACCTTAGGTGAAAGACTTTCTACAGCGATACGGCACTTGCTGCACCTACCTAGGGTGAATAATTTTTTTTAAAATGTGCGCTATTTATATTTCAATGACTGCATTTACCATGATGCCTTGGGGCTATTTTCCGCTTGAATGCAAGGCAGTGTGCTCCCTTTTTCTTTTTGGATGTCTAAATGACGGCTCCCGTGAGCCTCTTGCTAACGAGCACTGGCGATGCACCTGTCCCCCTACTGAGTGGTACAAAAACCTGTGAAGACGTTTGGCGGCATTTCAAGCGACCCCTTCAGTTACATACGCTCTCTGCTGATGACGGCCGAAAGCCAGAAACACGTGTCCAGAGATACGGCACTCGCTGCACCTACCTTAGGTGAAAGACTTTCTACAGCGATACGGCACTTGCTGCACCTACTTTTGGTGAATAAATTTTTTTAAAATTCGCGCTATTTATATTTAAATGACTGCATTTACCATGATGCCTTGGGGCTATTGTCCGCTTGAATGCAAGGCAGTGTGCTCCCTTTTTCTTTTTGGATGTCTAAATGAGGGCTCCCGTGAGCCTCTTGCTGACGAGCACTGGCGATGCACCTGTGCGCCTACTGAGTGGTACAAAAACCCGTGAAGACGTTTGGCGGCATTTCAAGCGACCCCTTCAGTTACATACGCTCTCTGCTGATGACGGCCGAGAGCCATAAACACGTGTCCAGAGATACGGCACTCGCTGCACCTACCTTAGGTGAAAGACTTTCTACAGCGATACGGCACTTGCTGCACCTACTTAGGGTGAATAATTTTTTTAAAAATCCTCGCTATTTATATTTAAATGACTGCATTTACCATGATGCCTTGGGGCTATTTTCCGCTTGAATGCAAGGCAGTGTGCTCCTTTTTTTCTTTTTGGATGTCTAAATGACAGCTCCCGTGAGCCTCTTGCTAACGAGCACTGGCGATGCAGCTGTCCCCCTACTGAGTGGTACAAAAACCTGTGAAGACGTTTGACGGCATTTCAAGCGACCCCTTCAGTTACTTACGCTCTCTGCTGATGACGGCCGAAAGCCAGAAACACGTGTCCAGAGACACGGCACTCGCTGCACCTACCTTAGGTGAAAGACTTTCTACAGCGATACGGCACTTGCTGCACCTACTTAGGGTGAATAATTTTTTGAAAAATTCTCGCTATTTATATTTAAATGACTGCATTTACCATGATGCCTTGGGGCTATTTTCCTCTTGAATGCAAGCCAGTGTGCTCCCTTTTTCTTTTTGGATGTCTAAATGATGGCTCCCGTGAGCCTCTTCCTGACGAGCACTCGCGATGCACCTGTGCGCCTACTGAGTGGTACAAAAACCTGTGAAGACGTTTGGTGGCATTTCAAGCGACCCCTTCAGTTACATACGCTCTCTGCTGATGACGGCCGAAAGCCAGAAACACGCGTCCAGAGATACGGCACTCGCTGCACCTACCTTAGGTGAAAGACTTTCTACAGCGATACGGCACTTGCTGCACCTACTTAGGGTGAACAATTTTTTAAAAAATTCTCGCTATTTATATTTAAATGACTGCATTTAACATGATGCCTTGGGGCTATTTTCCACTTGAATGGAAGGCAGTGTGCTCCCTTTTTCTTTTTGGATGTCTAAATGACGGCTCCCGTGAGCCTCTTGCTGACGAGCACTGGCGATGCACCTGTGCGCCTACTGAGTGGTACAAAAACCTGTGAAGACGTTTGGCGGCATTTCAAGCGACCCATTCAGTTACATACGCTCTCTGCTGATGACGGCCGAAAGCCAGAAACACGTGTCCAGAGATATGGCACTCGCTGCACCTACCTTAGGTAAAAGAACTTCTACAGCGATACGGCACTTGCTGCACTTACTTTGGGTGAATAATTTTTTGAAAAATTTGCGCTATTTATATTTAAATGACTGCATTTACCATGATGCCTTGGGGCTATTTTCCGCTTGAATGCAAGGCAGTGTGCTCCCTTTTTCTTTTTGGATGTCTAAATGACGGCTCCCGTGAGCCTCTTGCTGAAGAGCACTGGCGATGCACCTGTGCACCTACTGAGTGGTACAAAAACCTGTGAAGACGTTTGGCGGCATTTCAAGTGACCCCTTCAGTTACATACGCTCTCTGCTGATGACGGCCGAAAGCCAGAAACACGTGTCCAGAGATATGGCACTCGCTGCACCTACCTTAGGTGAAAGACTTTCTACAGCGATACGGCACTTGCTGCACCTACTTAGGGTGAATAATTTGTTGAAAAATTCTCACTATTTATATTTAAATGACTGCATTTACCATGATGCCTTGGGGCTATTTTCCGCTTGAATGCAAGGCAGTGTGCTCCCTTTTTCTTTTTGGATGTCTAAATGACGGCTCCCGTGAGCCTCTTGCTGACGAGCACTGGCGATGCACCTGTGCGCCTACTGAGTGGTACAAAAACCTGTGAAGACGTTTGGCGGCATTTCAAGCGACCCATTCAGTTACATACGCTCTCTGCTGATGACGGCCGAAAGCCAGAAACACGTGTCCAGAGATATGGCACTCGCTGCACCTACCTTAGGTGAAAGACCTTCTATAGCGATACGGCACTTGCTGCACTTACTTTGGGTGAATAATTTTTTGAAAAATTTGCGCTATTTATATTTAAATGACTGCATTTACCATGATGCCTTGGGGCTATTTTCCGCTTGAATGCAAGGCAGTGTGCTCCCTTTTTCTTTTTGGATGTCTAAATGACGGCTCCCGTGAGCCTCTTGCTGAAGAGCACTGGCGATGCACCTGTGCTCTTACTGAGTGGTACAAAAACCTGTGAAGACGTTTGGCGGCATTTCAAGCGACCCCTTCAGTTACATACGCTCTCTGCTGATGACGGCCGAAAGCCAGAAACAGGTGTCCAGAGTAATGGCACTCGCTGCACCTACCTTAGGTGAAAGACTTTCTACAGCGATACGGCACTTGCTGCACCTACTTAGGGTGAATAATTTTTTGAAAAATTCTCGCTATTTATATTTAAATGACTGCATTTACCATGATGCCTTGGGGCTATTTTCCGCTTGAATGCAAGGCAGTGTGCTCCCTTTTTCTTTTTTGGATGTCTAAATGACGGCTCCCATGAGCCTCTTGCTGACGAGCACTGGCGATGCACCTGTGCGCCTACTGAGTGGTACAAAAACCTGTGAAGACGTTTGGCGGCATTTCAAGCGACCCCTTCAGTTACATACGCTCTCTGCTGATGACGGCCGAAAGCCAGAAACATGTGTCCAGAGATACGGCACTCGCTGCACCTACCTTAGGTGAAAGACTTTCTACAGCGATACGGCACTTGCTGCACCTACTTAGGGTGAATAATTGTTTGAAAAATTCTCGCTATTTATATTTAAATGACTGCATTTACCATGATGCCTTGGGGCTATTTTCCGTTTGAATGCAAGGCAGTGTGCTCCCTTTTTCTTTTTGGATGTCTAAATGACGGCTCCCGTTAGCCTCTTGCTGACGAGCACTGGCGATGCACCTGTGCGCCTACTGAGTGGTACAAAAACCTGGGAAGACGTTTGGAGGCATTTCAAGCGACCCCTTCAGTTACATACGCTCTCTGCTGATGATGGCCGAAAGCCAGAAACACGTGTCCAGAGATGCGGCACTCACTGCACCTACCTTAGGTGAAAGACTTTATACAGCGATACGGCACTTGCTGCACCTACTTAGGGTGAATAATTTTTTGAAAAATTCTCGCTATTTATATTTAAATGACTGCATTGACCATGATGCCTTGGGTCTATTTTCCGCTTGAATGCAAGGCAGTGTACTCCCTTTTTCTTTTTGGATGTCTAAATTACGGCTCCCGTGAGCCTCTTGCTGACGAGCACTTGCGATGCACCTGTGCGCCTACTGAGTGGTACAAAAACCTGTGAAGACGTTTGGCGGCATTTCAAGCGACCCATTCAGTTACATACGCTCTCTGCTGATGACGGCCAAAAGCCAGAAACACGTGTCCAGAGATATGGCACTCGCTGCACCTACCTTAGGTGAAAGACCTTCTATAGCGATACAGCACTTGCTGCACTTTCTTTGGGTGAATAATTTTTGGAAAAATGTGCGCTATTTATATTTAAATGACTGCATTTACCATGATGCCTTGGGGCTATTTTCCGCTTGAATGCAAGGCAGTGTGCTCCCTTTTTCTTTTTGGATGTCTAAATGACGGCTCCCGTGAGCCTCTTGCTGAAGAGCACTGGCGATGCACCTGTGCGCCTACTGAGTGGTACAAAAACCTGTGAAGACGTTTGGCGGCATTTCAAGCGACCCCTTCAGTTACATACGCTCTCTGCTGATGACGGCCGAAAGCCAGAAACACGTGTCCAGAGATACGGCACTCGCTGCACCTACCTTAGGTGAAAGACTTTCTACAGCGATACGGCACTTGCTGCACCTACTTAGGGTGAATAATTTTTTGAAAAATTCTCGCTATTTATATTTAAATGACTGCATTTACCATGATGCCTTGGGGCTATTTTCCGCTTGAATGCAAGGCAGTGTGCTCCCTTTTTCTTTTTTGGATGTCTAAATGACGGCTCCCATGAGCCTCTTGCTGACGAGCACTGGCGATGCACCTGTGCGCCTACTGAGTGGTACAAAAACCTGTGAAGACGTTTGGCGGCATTTCAAGCGACCCCTTCAGTTACATACGCTCTCTGCTGATGACGGCCGAAAGCCAGAAACATGTGTCTAGAGATAGGGCACTCGCTGCTCCTACCTTAGGTGAAAGACTTTCTACAGCGATTCGGCACTTGCTGCACCTACTTAGGGTGAATAATTTTTTGAAAAATTCTCGCTATTTATATTTAAATGACTGCATTTACCATGATGCCTTGGGGCTATTTTCCGCTTGAATGCAAGGCAGTGTGCTCCCTTTTTCTTTTTGGATGTCTAAATGACGGCTCCCGTGAGCCTCTTGCTGACGAGCACTGGCGATGCACCTGTGCGCCTACTGAGTGGTACAAAAACCTGTGAAGACGTTTGGTGGCATTTCAAGCGCCCCCTTCAGTTACATACGCTCTCTGCTGATGACGGCCGAAAGCCAGAAACACGTGTCTAGAGATAGGGCACTCGCTGCTCCTACCTTAGGTGAAAGACTTTCTACAGCGATTCGGCACTTGCTGCACCTACTTAGGGTGAATAATTTTTTGAAAAATTCTCGCTATTTATATTTAAATGACTGCATTTACCATGATGCCTTGGGGCTATTTTCCGTTTGAATGCAAGGCAGTGTGCTCCCTTTTTCTTTTTGGATGTCTAAATGACGGCTCCCGTTAGCCTCTTGCTGACGAGCACTGGCGATGCACCTGTGCGCCTACTGAGTGGTACAAAAACCTGGGAAGACGTTTGGAGGCATTTCAAGCGACCCCTTCAGTTACATACGCTCTCTGCTGATGATGGCCGAAAGCCAGAAACACGTGTCCAGAGATGGGGCACTCACTGCACCTACCTTAGGTGAAAGACTTTATACAGCGATACGGCACTTGCTGCACCTACTTAGGGTGAATAATTTTTTGAAAAATTCTCGCTATTTATATTTCAATGACTGCATTGACCATGATGCCTTGGGGCTATTTTCCGCTTGAATGCAAGGCAGTGTGCTCCCTTTTTCTTTTTGGATGTCTAAATTACGGCTCCCGTGAGCCTCTTGCTGACGAGCACTTGCAATGCACCTGTGCGCCTACTGAGTGGTACAAAAACCTGTGAAGACGTTTGGCGGCATTTCAAGCGACCCCTTCAGTTACATACGCTCTCTGGTGATGACGGCCGAAAGCCAGAATCACATGTCCAGAGACAGGGCACTCGCTGCACCTACCTTAGGTGAAAGACTTTCTACAGCGATACGGCACTTGCTTGCTCTTAGGGTGAATAATTTTTTGAAATTTTTTCGCTATTTATATGTAAATGACTGCATTTACCATGATGCCTTGGGGCTATTTTCCCCTTGAATGCAAGGCAGTGTGCTCCCTTTTTCTTTTTGGATGTCTAAATGACGGCTCCCGTGAGCCTCTTGCTGACGAGCACTGGCGATGTACCTGTGCGCCTACTGAGTGGTACAAAAACCTGTGAAGACGTTTGGCGGCATTTCAAGCGACCCCTTCAGTTACATACGCTCTGTGCTGATGACGGCCGAAAGCCAGAAATACGTGTCCAGAGATACGGCACTCGCTGCACCTACCTTAGGTGAAAGACTTTCTACAGCGATACGGCACTTGCTGCACCTACTTAGGGTGAATAATTTTTTGAAAAATTCTCGCTATTTATATTTAAATGACTGCATTTACCCAGATGCCTTGGGGCTATTTTCCGCTTGAATGCAACGCAGTGTGCTCCCTTTTTCTTTTTGGATGTCTAAATGACGGCTCCCGTGAGCCTCTTGCTGACGAGCACTGGCGATGCACCTGTGCGCCTACTGAGTGGTACAAAAACCTGTGAAGACGTTTGGTGGCATTTCAAGCGCCCCCTTCAGTTACATACGCTCTCTGCTGATGACGGCCGAAAGCCAGAAACATGTGTCCAGAGATACGGCACTCGCTGCACCTACCTTAGGTGAAAGACTTTCTACAGCGATACGGCACTTGCTGCACCTACTTAGGGTGAATAATTTTTTGAAAAATTCTCGCTATTTATAGTTAAATGACTGCATTTACCATGATGCCTTGGGGCTATTTTCCTCTTGAATGCAAGGCAGTGTGCTCCCTTTTTCTTTTTGGATGTCTAAATTACGACTCCCGTGAGCCTCTTGCTGACGAGCACTGGCGATGCACCTGTGCGCCTACTGAGTGGTACAAAAACCTGTGAAGACGTTTGGCGGCATTTCAAGCGACCCCTTCAGTTACATACGCTCACTGCTGATGACGGCCGAAAGCCAGAAACACGTGTCCAGAGATACGGCACTCGCTGCACCTACCTTAGGTGAAAGACTTTCTACAGCGATACGGCACTTGCTGCACCTACTTAGGGTGAATAATTTTTTGAAAAATTCTCGCTATTTATATTTAAATGACTGCATTTACCATGATGCCTTGGGGCTATTTTCCGCTTGAATGCAAGGCAGTGTGCTCCCTTTTTCTTTTTGGATGTCTAAATGACGGCTCCCGTGAGCCTCTTGCTGACGAGCACTGGCGATGCACCTGTGCGCCTACTGAGTGGTACAAAAACCTGTGAAGACGTTTGGTGGCATTTCAAGCGCCCCCTTCAGTTACATACGCTCTCTGCTGATGACGGCCGAAAGCCAGAAACACGTGTCTAGAGATAGGGCACTCGCTGCTCCTACCTTAGGTGAAAGACTTTCTACAGCGATTCGGCACTTGCTGCACCTACTTAGGGTGAATAATTTTTTGAAAAATTCTCGCTATTTATATTTAAGTGACTGCATTTACCATGATGCCGTGGGGCTATTTTCCGCTTGAATGCAAGGCAGTGAGCTCCCTTTTTCTTTTTGGATGTCTAAATGACAGCTCCAGTGAGCCTCTTGCTGACGAGCACTGGCGATGCACCTGTGCACCTACTGAGTGGTATAAAAACCTGTGAAGACGTTTGGCGGCATTTCAAGCGACCCCTTCAGTTACATACGCTCTCTGCTGATGACGGCCGAAAGCCAGAAACACGTGTCCAGAGATACGGCACTCGCTGCACCTACCTTAGGTGAAAGACTTTCTACAGCGATATGGCACTTGCTGCACCTACTTAGGGTGAATAATTTTTTGAAAAATTCTCGCTATTTATATTTAAAAGACTGCATTTACCATGATGCCTTGGGGCTATTTTCTGCTTGAATGCAAGGCAGTGTGCTCCATTTTTTCTTTTTGGATGTCTAAATGACGGCTCCCGTGAGCCTCTTGCTGACGAGCACTGGCGATGCACCTGTGCGCCTACTGAGTGGTACAAAAACCTGTGAAGAGGTTTGGCGGCATTTCAAGCGACCCCTTCAGTTACATACGCTCTGTGCTGATGACGGCCGAAAGCCAGAAACATGTGTCCAGAGATACGGCACTCGCTGCACCTACCTTAGGTGAAAGACTTTCTACAGCGATACGGCACTTGCTGCACCTACTTAGGGTGAATAATTTTTTGAAAAATTCTCGCTATTTATATTTAAATGACTGCATTTACCATGATGCCTTGGGGCTATTTTCCGCTTGAATGCAAGGCAGTGTGCTCCCTTTTTCTTTTTGGATGTCTAAATGACGGCTCCCGTTAGCCTCTTGCTGACGAGCACTGGCGATGCACCTGTGCGCCTACTGAGTGGTACAAAAACCTGGGAAGACGTTTGGAGGCATTTCAAGCGACCCTTTCAGTTACATACGCTCTCTGCTGATGATGGCCGAAAGCCAGAAACACGTGTCCAGAGATGCGGCACTCACTGCACCTACCTTAGGTGAAAGACTTTATACAGCGATACGGCACTTGCTGCACCTACTTAGGGTGAATAATTTTTTGAAAAATTCTCGCTATTTATATTTAAATGACTGCATTGACCATGATGCCTTGGGGCTATTTTCCGCTTGAATGCAAGGCAGTGTGCTCCCTTTTTCTTTTTGGATGTCTAAATTACGGCTCCCGTGAGCCTCTTGCTGACGAGCACTTGCGATGCACCTGTGCGCCTACTGAGTGGTACAAAAACCTGTGAAGACGTTTGGCGGCATTTCAAGCGACCCCTTCAGTTACATACGCTCTCTGGTGATGACGGCCGAAAGCCAGAATCACATGTCCAGAGACAGGGCACTCGCTGCACCTACCTTAGGTGAAAGACTTTCTACAGCGATACGGCACTTGCTGCACCTACTTAGGGTGAATAATTTTTTGAATTTTTTTCGCTATTTATATGTAAATGACTGCATTTACCATGATGCCTTGGGGCTATTTTCCCCTTGAATGCAAGGCAGTGTGCTCCCTTTTTCTTTTTGGATGTCTAAATGACGGCTCCCGTGAGCCTCTTGCTGACGAGCACTGGCGATGCACCTGTGCGCCTACTGAGTGGTACAAAAACCTGTGAAGACGTTTGGCGGCATTTCAAGCGACCCCTTCAGTTACATACGCTCTGTGCTGATGACGGCCGAAAGCCAGAAACACGTGTCCAGAGATACGGCACTCGCTGCACCTACCTTAGGTGAAAGACTTTCTACAGCGATACGGCACTTGCTGCACCTACTTAGGGTGAATAATTTTTTGAAAAATTCTCGCTATTTATATTTAAATGACTGCATTTACCATGATGCCTTGGGGCTATTTTCCGCTTGAATGCAAGGCAGTGTGCTCCCTTTTTCTTTTTGGATGTCTAAATGACGGCTCCCGTGAGCCTCTTGCTGACGAGCACTGGCGATGCACCTGTGCGCCTACTGAGTGGTACAAAAACCTGTGAAGACGTTTGGTGGCATTTCAAGCGCCCCCTTCAGTTACATACGCTCTCTGCTGATGACGGCCGAAAGCCAGAAACATATGTCCAGAGATACGGCACTCGCTGCACCTACCTTAGGTGAAAGACTTTCTACAGCGATACGGCACTTGCTGCACCTACTTAGGGTGAATAATTTTTTGAAAAATTCTCGCTATTTATAGTTAAATGACTGCATTTACCATGATGCCTTGGGGCTATTTTCCTCTTGAATGCAAGGCAGTGTGCTCCCTTTTTCTTTTTGGATGTCTAAATTACGACTCCCGTGAGCCTCTTGCTGATGAGCACTGGCGATGCACCTGTGCGCCTACTGAGTGGTACAAAAACCTGTGAAGACGTTTGGCGGCATTTCAAGCGACCCCTTCAGTTACATACGCTCACTGCTGATGACGGCCGAAAGCCAGAAACACGTGTCCAGAGATACGGCACTCGCTGCACCTACCTTAGGTGAAAGACTTTCTACAGCGATACGGCACTTGCTGCACCTACTTAGGGTGAATAATTTTTTGAAAAATTCTCGCTATTTATATTTAAATGACTGCATTGACCATGATGCCTTGGGGCTATTTTCCGCTTGAATGCAAGGCAGTGTGCTCCCTTTTTCTTTTTGGATGTCAAAATTACGGCTCCCGTGAGCCTCTTGCTGACGAGCACTTGCGATGCACCTGTGCGCCTACTGAGTGGTACAAAAACCTGTGAAGACGTTTGGCGGCATTTCAAGCGACCCCTTCAGTTACATACGCTCTCTGGTGATGACGGCCGAAAGCCAGAATCACATGTCCAGAGACAGGGCACTCGCTGCACCTACCTTAGGTGAAAGACTTTCTACAGCGATACGGCACTTGCTGCACCTACTTAGGGTGAATAATTTTTTGAAAAATTCTCGCTATTTATATTTAAATGACTGCATTGACCATGATGCCTTGGGGCTATTTTCCGCTTGAATGCAAGGCAGTGTGCTCCCTTTTTCTTTTTGGATGTCAAAATTACGGCTCCCGTGAGCCTCTTGCTGACGAGCACTTGCGATGCACCTGTGCGCCTACTGAGTGGTACAAAAACCTGTGAAGACGTTTGGCGGCATTTCAAGCGACCCCTTCAGTTACATACGCTCTCTGGTGATGACGGCCGAAAGCCAGAATCACATGTCCAGAGACAGGGCACTCGCTGCACCTACCTTAGGTGAAAGACTTTCTACAGCGATACGGCACTTGCTGCACCTACTTAGGGTGAATAATTTTTTGACATTTTTTCGCTATTTATATGTAAATGACTGCATTTACCATGATGCCTTGGGGCTATTTTCCCCTTGAATGCAAGGCAGTGTGCTCCCTTTTTCTTTTTGGATGTCTAAATGACGGCTCCCGTGAGCCTCTTGCTGACGAGCACTGGCGATGCACCTGTGCGCCTACTGAGTGGTACAAAAACCTGTGAAGACGTTTGGCGGCATTTCAAGCGACCCCTTCAGTTACATATGCTCTGTGCTGATGACGGCCGAAAGCCAGAAACACGTGTCCAGAGATACGGCACTCGCTGCACCTATCTTAGGTGAAAGACTTTCTACAGCGATACGGCACTTGCTGCACCTACTTAGGGTGAATAATTTTTTGAAAAATTCTCGCTATTTATATTTAAATGACTGCATTTACACAGATGCCTTGGGGCTATTTTCCGCTTGAATGCAAGGCAGTGTGCTCCCTTTTTCTTTTTGGATGTCTAAATGACGGCTCCCGTGAGCCTCTTGCTGACGAGCACTGGCGATGCACCTGTGCGCCTACTGAGTGGTACAAAAACCTGTGAAGACGTTTGGTGGCATTTCAAGCGCCCCCTTCAGTTACATACGCTCTCTGCTGATGACGGCCAAAAGCCAGAAACATGTGTCCAGAGATACGGCACTCGCTGCACCTACCTTAGGTGAAAGACTTTCTACAGCGATACGGCACTTGCTGCACCTACTTAGGGTGAATAATTTTTTGAAAAATTCTCGCTATTTATATTTAAATGACTGCATTTACCATGATGCCTTGGGGCTATTTTCCGCTTGAATGCAAGGCAGTGTGCTCCCTTTTTCTTTTTGGATGTCTAAATGACGGCTCCCGTGAGCCTCTTGCTGACGAGCACTGGCGATGCACCTGTGCGCCTACTGAGTGGTACAAAAACCTGTGAAGACGTTTGGTGGCATTTCAAGCGCCCCCTTCAGTTACATACGCTCTCTGCTGATGACGGCCGAAAGCCAGAAACACGTGTCTAGAGATAGGGCACTCGCTGCTCCTACCTTAGGTGAAAGACTTTCTACAGCGATTCGGCACTTGCTGCACCTACTTAGGGTGAATAATTTTTTGAAAAATTCTCGCTATTTATATTTAAATGACTGCATTTACCATGATGCCTTGGGGCTATTTTCCGCTTGAATGCAAGGCAGTGTGCTCCCTTTTTCTTTTTGGATGTCTAAATGACAGCTCCAGTGAGCCTCTTGCTGACGAGCACTGGCGATGCACCTGTGCACCTACTGAGTGGTATAAAAACCTGTGAAGACGTTTGGCGGCATTTCAAGCGACCCCTTCAGTTACATACCCTCTCTGCTGATGACGGCCGAAAGCCAGAAACACGTGTCCAGAGATACGGCACTCGCTGCACCTACCTTAGGTGAAAGACTTTCTACAGCGATACAGCACTTGCTGCACCTACTTAGGGTGAATAATTTTTTGAAAAATTCTCGCTATTTATATTTAAAAGACTGCATTTACCATGATGCCTTGGGGCTATTTTCTGCTTGAATGCAAGGCAGTGTGCTCCATTTTTTCTTTTTGGATGTCTAAATGACGGCTCCCGTGAGCCTCTTGCTGACGAGCACTGGCGATGCACCTGTGCGCCTACTGAGTGGTACAAAAACCTGTGAAGAGGTTTGGCGGCATTTCAAGCGACCCCTTCAGTTACATACGCTCTCTGCTGATGACGGCCGAAAGCCAGAAACATGTGTCCAGAGACACGGCACTCGCTGCACCTACCTTAGGTGAAAGACTTTCTACAGCGATACGGCACTTGCTGCACCTACTTAGGGTGAATAATTTTTTGAAAAATTCTCGCTATTTATATTTAAATGACTGCATTTACCATGATGCCTTGGGGCTATTTTCCGTTTGAATGCAAGGCAGTGTGCTCCCTTTTTCTTTTTGGATGTCTAAATGACGGCTACCGTTAGCCTCTTGCTGACGAGCACTGGCGATGCACCTGTGCGCCTACTGAGTGGTACAAAAACCTGGGAAGACGTTTGGAGGCATTTCAAGCGACCCCTTCAGTTACATACGCTCTCTGCTGATGATGGCCGAAAGCCAGAAACACGTGTCCAGAGATGCGGCACTCACTGCACCTACCTTAGGTGAAAGACTTTATACAGCGATACGGCACCTGCAGCACCTACTTAGGGTGAATAATTTTTTGAAAAATTCTCGCTATTTATATTTAAATGACTGCATTGACCATGATGCCTTGGGGCTATTTTCCGCTTGAATGCAAGGCAGTGTGCTCCCTTTTTCTTTTTGGATGTCTAAATTACGGCTCCCGTGAGCCTCTTGCTGACGAGCACTTGCGATGCACCTGTGCGCCTACTGAGTGGTACAAAAACCTGTGAAGACGTTTGGCGGCATTTCAAGCGACCCCTTCAGTTACATACGCTCTCTGGTGATGACGGCCGAAAGCCAGAATCACATGTCCAGAGACAGGGCACTCGCTGCACCTACCTTAGGTGAAAGACTTTCTACAGCGATACGGCACTTGCTGCACCTACTTAGGGTGAATAATTTTTTGAATTTTTTTCGCTATTTATATGTAAATGACTGCATTTACCATGATGCCTTGGGGCTATTTTCCCCTTGAATGCAAGGCAGTGTGCTCCCTTTTTCTTTTTGGATGTCTAAATGACGGCTCCCGTGAGCCTCTTGCTGACGAGCACTGGCGATGCACCTGTGCGCCTACTGAGTGGTACAAAAACCTGTGAAGACGTTTGGCGGCATTTCAAGCGACCCCTTCAGTTACATACGCTCTGTGCTGATGACGGCCGAAAGCCAGAAACACGTGTCCAGAGATACGGCACTCGCTGCACCTACCTTAGGTGAAAGACTTTCTACAGCGATACGGCACTTGCTGCACCTACTTAGGGTGAATAATTTTTTGAAAAATTCTCGCTATTTATATTTAAATGACTGCATTTACCATGATGCCTTGGGGCTATTTTCCGCTTGAATGCAAGGCAGTGTGCTCCCTTTTTCTTTTTGGATATCTAAATGACGGCTCCCGTGAGCCTCTTGCTGACGAGCACTGGCGATGCACCTGTGCGCCTACTGAGTGGTACAAAAAACTGTGAAGACGTTTGGTGGCATTTCAAGCGCCCCCTTCAGTTACATACGCTCTCTGCTGATGACGGCCGGAAGCCAGAAACATGTGTCCAGAGATTCGGCACTCGCTGCACCTACCTTAGGTGAAAGACTTTCTACAGCGATACGGCACTTGCTGCACCTACTTAGGGTGAATAATTTTTTGAAAAATTCTCGCTATTTATAGTTAAATGACTGCATTTACCATGATGCCTTGGGGCTATTTTCCTCTTGAATGCAAGGCAGTGTGCTCCCTTTTTCTTTTTGGATGTCTAAATTACGACTCCCGTGAGCCTCTTGCTGATGAGCACTGGCGATGCACCTGTGCGCCTACTGAGTGGTACAAAAACCTGTGAAGACGTTTGGCGGCATTTCAAGCGACCCCTTCAGTTACATACGCTCACTGCTGATGACGGCCGAAAGCCAGAAACACGTGTCCAGAGATACGGCACTCGCTGCACCTACCTTAGGTGAAAGACTTTCTACAGCGATACGGCACTTGCTGCACCTACTTAGGGTGAATAATTTTTTGAAAAATTCTCGCTATTTATATTTAAATGACTGCATTTACCATGATGCCTTGGGGCTATTTTCCGCTTGAATGCAAGGCAGTGTGCTCCCTTTTTCTTTTTGGATGTCTAAATGACGGCTCCCGTGAGCCTCTTGCTGACGAGCACTGGCGATGCACCTGTGCGCCTACTGAGTGGTACAAAAACCTGTGAAGACGTTTGGTGGCATTTCAAGGGCCCCCTTCAGTTACATACGCTCTCTGCTGATGACGGCCGAAAGCCAGAAACACGTGTCTAGAGATAGGGCACTCGCTGCTCCTACCTTAGGTGAAAGACTTTCTACAGCGATTCGGCACTTGCTGCACCTACTTAGGGTGAATAATTTTTTGAAAAATTCTCGCTATTTATATTTAAATGACTGCATTTACCATGATGCCTTGGGGCTATTTTCCGCTTGAATGCAAGGCAGTGTGCTCCCTTTTTCTTTTTGGATGTCTAAATGACAGCTCCAGTGAGCCTCTTGCTGACGAGCACTGGCGATGCACCTGTGCACCTACTGAGTGGTATAAAAACCTGTGAAGACGTTTGGCGGCATTTCAAGCGACCCCTTCAGTTACATACGCTCTCTGCTGATGACGGCCGAAAGCCAGAAACACGTGTCCAGAGATACGGCACTCGCTGCACCTACCTTAGGGAAAGACTTTCTACAGCGATACGGCACTTGCTGCACCTACTTAGGGTGAATAATTTTTTGAAAAATTCTCGCTATTTATATTTAAAAGACTGCATTTACCATGATGCCTTGGGGCTATTTTCTGCTTGAATGCAAGGCAGTGTTCTCCATTTTTTCTTTTTGGATGTCTAAATGACGGCTCCCGTGAGCCTCTTGCTGACGAGCACTGGCGATGCACCTGTGCGCCTACTGGTTGGTACAAAAACCTGTGAAGACGTTTGGCGGCATTTCAAGCGACCCCTTCAGTTACATACGCTCTCTGCTGATGACGGCCGAAAGTCAGAAACTCGTGTCCAGAGATACGGCACTCGCTGCACCTACCTTAGGTGAAAGACTTTTTACAGCGATACAGCACTTGCTGCACCTACTTAGGGTGAATAATTTTTAAAAAAATGTGCGCTATTTATATTTAAATGACTACATTTACCATGATGCCTTGGGGCTATTTTCCGCTTGAATGCAAGGCAGTGTGCTCCCTTTTTCTTTTTGGATGTCTAAATGACGGCTCCCGTCAGCCTCTTGCTGACGAGCACTGGCGATGCACCTGTGCGCCTACTGAGTGGTACAAAAACCTGTGAAGACGTTTGGCGGCATTTCAAGCGACCCCTTCAGTTACATACGCTGTCGGCTGATGACGGCCGAAAGCCAGAAACATGTGTCCAGGGATACGGCACTCGCTGCACCTACCTTAGGTGAAAGACTTTCTACAGCGATATGGCACTTGCTGCACCTACTTAGGGTGAATAATTTTTTAAAAAATTCTCGCTATTTATATTTAAATGACTGCATTTACCATGATGCCTTGGGGCTATTTTCCTCTTGAATGCAAGGCAGTGTGCTCCCTTTTTCTTTTTGGATGTCTAAATGATGGCTCCCGTGAGCCTCTTGCTGACGAGCACTGGTGATGCACCTGTGCACCTACTGAGTGGTACAAAAACCTGTGAAGACGTTTGGCGGCATTTCAAGCGACCCCTTCAGTTACATACGCTCTCTGCTGATTATTGCCGAAAGCCAGAAACACGTGTCCAGAGATACGGCACTCGCTGCACCTACCTTAGGTGAAAGACTTTCTACAGCGATACGGCACTTGCTGCACCTACTTAGGGTGAATAATTTTTTGAAAAATTCTCGCTATTTATATTTAAATGACTGCATTTACCATGATGCCTTGGGGCTATTTTCCACTTGAATGCAAGGCAGTGTGCTCCCTTTTTCTTTTTGGATGTCTAAATGACGGCTCCCGTGAGGCTCTTGCTGACGAGCACTGGCGATGCACCTGTGCACCTACTGAGTGGTACAAAAACCTGTGAAGACGTTTGACGGCATTTCAAGCGACCCCTTCAGTTACATACGCTCTCTGCTGATGACGGCCGAAAGCCAGAAACACGTGTCCAGAGATACGGCACTCGCTGCACCTACCTTAGGTGAAAGACTTTCTACAGCGATACGGCACTTGCTGCACCTACTTAGGGTGAATAATTTTTTGAAAAATTCTCGCTATTTATATTTAAATGACTGCATTTACCATGATGCCTTGGGGCTATTTTCCGCTTAATTGCAAGGCAGTGTGCTCCCTTTTTCTTTTTGGATGTCTAAATGACGGCTCCCGTGAACCTCTTGCTGACGAGCACTGGCGATGCACCTGTGCGCCTACTGAGTGGTACAAAAACCTGTGAAGACGTTTGGTGGCATTTCAAGCGCCCCCTTCAGTTACATACGCTCTCTGCTGATGACGGCCGAAAGCCAGAAACATGTGTCCAGAGATACGGCACTCGCTGCACCTACCTTAGGTGAAAGACTTTCTACAGCGATACGGCACTTGCTGCACCTACTTAGGGTGAATAATTTTTTGAAAAATTCTCGCTATTTATAGTTAAATGACTGCATTTACCATGATGCCTTGGGGCTATTTTCATCTTGAATGCAAGGCAGTGTGCTCCCTTTTTCTTTTTGGATGTCTAAATTACGACTCCCGTGAGCCTCTTGCTGATGAGCACTGGCGATGCACCTGTGCGCCTACTGAGTGGTACAAAAACCTGTGAAGACGTTTGGCGGCATTTCAAGCGACCCCTTCAGTTACATACGCTCACTGCTGATGACGGCCGAAAGCCAGAAACACGTGTCCAGAGATACGGCACTCGCTGCACCTACTTAGGGTGAATAATTTTTTGAAAAATTCTCGCTATTTATATTTAAATGACTGCATTTACCATGATGCCTTGGGGCTATTTTCCGCTTGAATGCAAGGCAGTGTGCTCCCTTTTTCTTTTTGGATGTCTAAATGACGGCTCCCGTGAGCCTCTTGCTGACGAGCACTGGCGATGCACCTGTGCGCCTACTGGTTGGTACAAAAACCTGTGAAGACGTTTGGTGGCATTTCAAGCGCCCCCTTCAGTTACATACGCTCTATGCTGATGACGGCCGAAAGCCAGAAACACGTGTCTAGAGATAGGGCACTCGCTGCTCCTACCTTAGGTGAAATACTTTCTACAGCGATTTGGCACTTGCTGCACCTACTTAGGGTGAATAATTTTTTGAAAAATTCTCGCTATTTATATTTAAATGACTGCATTTACCATGATGCCTTGGGGCTATTTTCCGCTTGAATGCAAGGCAGTGTGCTCCCTTTTTCTTTTTGGATGTCTAAATGACAGCTCCAGTGAGCCTCTTGCTGACGAGCACTGGCGATGCACCTGTGCACCTACTGAGTGGTATAAAAACCTGTGAAGACGTTTGGCGGCATTTCAAGCGACCCCTTCAGTTACATACGCTCTCTGTTGATGACGGCCGAAAGCCAGAAACACGTGTCCAGAGATACGGCACTCGCTGCACCTACCTTAGGTGAAAGACTTTCTACAGCGATACGGCACTTGCTGCACCTACTTAGGGTGAATAATTTTTTGAAAAATTCTCGCTATTTATATTTAAAAGACTGCATTTACCATGATGCCTTGGGGCTATTTTCTGCTTGAATGCAAGGCAGTGTGCTCCATTTTTTCTTTTTGGATGTCTAAATGACGGCTCCCGTGAGCCTCTTGCTGATGAGCACTGGCGATGCACCTGTGCGCCTACTGGTTGGTACAAAAACCTGTGAAGACGTTTGGCGGCATTTCAAGCGACCCCTTCAGTTACATACGCTCTCTGCTGATGACGGCCGAAAGTCAGAAACTCGTGTCCAGAGATACGGCACTCGCTGCACCTACCTTAGGTGAAAGACTTTTTACAGCGATACAGCACTTGCTGCACCTACTTAGGGTGAATAATTTTTTTAAAAAATTGCGCTATTTATATTTAAATGACTACATTTACCATGATGCCTTGGGGCTATTTTCCGCTTGAACGCAAGGCAGTGTGCTCCCTTTTTCTTTTTGGATGTCTAAATGACGGCTCCCGTCAGCCTCTTGCTGACGAGCACTGGCGATGCACCTGTGCGCCTACTGAGTGGTACAAAAACCTGTGAAGACGTTTGGCGGCATTTCAAGCGACCCCTTCAGTTACATACGCTGTCTGCTGATGACGGCCGAAAGCCAGAAACATGTGTCCAGGGATACGGCACTCGCTGCACCTACCTTAGGTGAAAGACTTTCTACAGCGATATGGCACTTGCTCCACCTACTTAGGGTGAATAATTTTTTGAAAAATTCTCGCTATTTATATTTAAATGTCTGCATTTACCATGATGCCTTGGGGCTATTTTCCTCTTGAATGCATGGCAGTGTGCTCCCTTTTTCTTTTTGGATGTCTAAATGATGGCTCCCGTGAGCCTCTTGCTGACGAGCACTGGTGATGCACCTGTGCGCCTACTGAGTGGTACAAAAACCTGTGAAGACGTTTGGCGGCATTTCAAGCGACCCCTTCAGTTACATACGCTCTCTGCTGATTATGGCCGAAAGCCAGAAACACGTGTCCAGAGATACGGCACTCGCTGCACCTACCTTAGGTGAAAGACTTTCTACAGCGATACGGCACTTGCTGCACCTACTTAGGGTGAATAATTTTTTGAAAAATTCTCGCTATTTATATTTAAATGACTGCATTTACCATGATGCCTTGGGGCTATTTTCCGCTTGAATGCAAGGCAGTGTGCTCCCTTTTTCTTTTTGGATGTCTAAATGACGGCTCCCGTGAGCCTCTTGCTGATGAGCACTGGCGATGCACCTGTGCGCCTACTGAGTGGTACAAAAACCTGTGAAGACGTTTGGCGGCATTTCAAGCGACACCTTCAGTTACATACGCTCTCTGCTGATGACGGCCGAGAGCCAGAAACACGTGTCCAGAGATACGGCACTCGCTGCACCTACCTTAGGGGAAAGACTTTCTACAGCGATACGGCACTTGCTGCACCTACTTAGGGTGAATAATTTTTTGAAAAATCCTCGCTATTTATATTTAAATGACTGCATTTACCATGATGCCTTGGGGCTATTTTCCACTTGAATGCAAGGCAGTGTGCTACTTTTTTTCTTTTTGGATGTCTAAATGACGGCTCCCGTGAGCCTCTTGCTGACGAGCACTGGCGATGCACCTGTCCCCCTACTGAGTGGTACAAAAACCTGTGAAGACGTTTGGCGGCATTTCAAGCGACCGCTTCAGTTACATACGCTCACTGCTGATGACGGCCGAAAGCCAGAAACACGTGTCCAGAGATACGGCACTCGCTGCACCTACCTTAGGTGAAAGACTTTCTACAGCGATACGGCACTTGCTGCACCTACTTAGGGTGAATAATTTTTTTAAAAATTCTCACTATTTATATTTAAATGACTGCATTTACCATGATGCCTTGGGGCTATTTTCCGCTTGAATGCAAAGCAGTGTGCTCCCTTTTTGTTTTTGGATGTCTAAATGACGGTTCCCGTGAGCCTCTTGCTGACGAGCACTGGCGATGCACCTGTGCGCCTACTGAGTGGTACAAAAACCTGTGAAGACGTTTGGTGGCATTTCAAGCGACCCCTTCAGTTACATACGCTCTCTGCTGATGACGACCGAAAGCCAGAAACACGTGTCTTGAGATAGGGCACTCGCTGCACCTACCTTAGGTGAAAGACTTTCTACAGCGATACGGCACTTGCTGCACCAACTTAGGGTGAATAATTTTTTGAAATATTCTCGCTATTTATATTTAAATGACTGCATTTACCATGATGCCTTGGGGCTCTTTTCCCCTTGAATGCAAGGCAGTGTGCTCCCTTTTTCTTTTTGGATGTCTAAATGACGGCTCCCGTGAGCCTCTAGCTGACGAGCACTGGCGATGCACCTGTGCGCCTACTGGTTGGTACAAAAACCTGTGAAGACGTTTGGCGGCATTTCAAGCGACCCCTTCAGTTACATACGCTCTCTGCTGATGACGGCCGAAAGTCAGAAACATGTGTCCAGAGATACGGCACTCGCTGCACCTCCTTTAGGTGAAAGACTTTTTACAGCGATACGGCACTTGCTGCACCTACTTAGGGTGAATAATTTTTTGAAAAATTCTCGCTATTTATATTTAAAAGACTGCATTTACCATGATGCCTTGGGGCTATTTTCTGCTTGAATGCAAAGCAGTGTGCTCCCTTTTTCTTTTTGGATGTCTAAATGACGGCTCCCGTGAGCCTCTAGCTGACGAGCACTGGCGATGCACCTGTGCGCCTACTGGTTGGTACAAAAACCTGTGAAGACGTTTGGCGGCATTTAAAGCGACCCCTTCAGTTACATACGCTCTCTGAAGATGACGGCCGAAAGTCAGAAACACGTGTCCAGAGATACGGCACTCGCTGCACCTACCTTAGGTGAAAGACTTTTTACAGCGAAACGGCACTTGCTGCACCTACTTAGGGTGAATAATTTTTTTAAAAATTGCGCTATTTATATTTAAATGACTGCATTTACCATGCTGCCTTGGGGCTATTTTCCGCTTGAATGCAAGGCAGTGTGCTCCCTTTTTGTTTTTGGATGTCTAAATGACGGCTCCCGTGAGCCTCTTGCTGACGAGCATTGGCGATGCACCTGTGCGCCTACTGAGTGGTACAAAAACCTGTGAAGACGTTTGGCGGCATTTCAAGCGACCCCTTCAGTTACATACGCTCTCTGCTGATGACGGCCGAAAGCCAGAAACATGTGTCCAGGGATACGGCACTCGCTGCACCTACCTTAGGTGAAAGACTTTCTACAGCGATACGGCACTTGCTGCACCTACTTAGGGTGAATAATTTTTTGAAAAATTCTCGCTATTTATATTTAAATGACTGCATTTACCATAATGCCTTGGGGCTATTTTCCTCTTGAATGCAAGGCAGTGTGCTCCCTTTTTCTTTTTGGATGTCTAAATGATGGCTCCTGTGAGCCTCTTGCTGACGAGCACTGGCGATGCACCTGTGCGCCTACTGAGTGGTACAAAAACCTGTGAAGACGTTTGGCGGCATTTCAAGCGACCCCTTCAGTTACATACGCTCTCTGCTGATGACGGCCAAAAGCCAGAAACACGTGTCCAGAGATACGGCACTCGCTGCACCTACCTTAGGTGAAAGACTTTCTACAGCGATACGGCACTTGCTGCACCTACTTAGGGTGAATAATTTTTTTAAAAAATTCTCGCTATTTATATTTAAATGACTGCATTTACCATGATGCCTTGGAGCTATTTTCCGCTTGAATGCAAGGCAGTGTGCTCCCTTTTTCTTTTTGGATGTCTAAATGACGGCTCCCGTGAGCCTCTTGCTGACGAGCACTGGCGATGCACCTGTGCACCTACTGAGTGGTACAAAAACCTGTGAAGACGTTTGGCGGCATTTCAAGCGACCCCTTCAGTTACATACGCTCTCTGCTGATGACGGCCGAAAGCCAGAAACACGTGTCCAGAGATACGGCACTCGCTGCACCTACCTTAGGTGAAAGACTTTCTACAGCGATACGGCACCTGCTGCACCTACTTAGGGTGAATAATTTTTTGAAAAATTCTCGCTATTTATATTTAAATGACTGCATTTACCATGATGCCTTGGGGCTATTTTCTGCTTGAATGCAAGGCAGTGTGCTCCATTTTTTCTTTTTGGATGTCTAAATGACGGCTCCCGTGAGCCTCTTGCTGACGAGCACTGGCGATGCACCTGTGCGCCTACTGGGTGGTACAAAAACCTGTAAAGACGTTTGGCGGCATTTCAAGCGACCCCTTCAGTTACACACGCTCTCTGCTGATGACGGCCGAGAGCCAGAAACACGTGTCCAGAGATACGGCACTCGCTGCACCTACGTTAGGTGAAAGACTTTCTACAGCGATACGGCACTTGCTGCACCTACTTAGGGTGAATAATTTTTTGAAAAATACTCGCTATTTATATTTAAATGACTGCATTTACCATGATGCCTTGGGGCTATTTTCCGCTTGACTGCAAGGCAGTGTGCTACTTTTTTTCTTTTTGGATGTCTAAATAACGGCTCCCGTGAGCCTCTTGCTGCGAGCACTGGCGATGCACCTGTCCCCCTACTGAGTGGTACAAAAACCTGTGAAGACGTTTGGCGGCATTTCAAGCGACCCCTTCAGTTACATACGCTCTCTGCTGATGACGGCCGAAAGCCAGAAACACGTGTCCAGAGATACGGCACTCGCTGCACCTACCTTAGGTGAAAGACTTTGTACAGCGATACGGCACTTGCTGCACCTACCTAGGGTGAATAATTTTTTTAAAAATTTGCGCTATTTATATTGAAATGACTGCATTTACCATGATGCCTTGGGGCTTTTTTCCGCTTGAATGCAAGGCAGTGTGCTCCCTTTTTCTTTTTGGATGTCTAAATGACGGCTCCCGTGAGCCTCTTGCTGATGAGCACTGGCGATGCACCTGTGCGCCTACTGAGTGGTACAAAAACCTGTGAAGACGTTTGGCGGCATTTCAAGCGACCCCTTCAGTTACATACGCTCTCTGCTGATGACGGCCGAGAGCCAGAAACACGTGTCCAGAGATACGGCACTCGCTGCACCTACCTTAGGTGAAAGACTTTCTACAGCGATACGGCACTTGCTGCACCTACTTAGGGTGAATAATTTTTTGAAAAATCCTCGCTATTTATATTTAAATGACTGCATTTACCATGATGCCTTGGGGATATTTTCCGCTTGAATGCAAGGCAGTGTGCTACTTTTTTTCTTTTTGGATGTCTAAATGACGGCTCCCGTGAGCCTCTTGCTAACGAGCACTGGCGATGCACCTGTCCCCCTACTGAGTGGTACAAAAACCTGTGAAGACGTTTGGCGGCATTTCAAGCGACCCCTTCAGTTACATACGCTCTCTGCTGATGACGGCCGAAAGCCAGAAACACGTGTCCAGAGATACGGCACTCGCTGCACCTACCTTAGGTGAAAGACTTTCTACAGCGATACGGCACTTGCTGCACCTACTTAGGGTGAATAATTTTTTTAAAAATTCGTGCTATTTATATTTAAATGACTGCATTTACCATGATGCCTTGGGGCTATTGTCCGCTTGAATGCAAGGCAGTGTGCTCCCTTTTTCTTTTTGGATGTCTAAATGAGGGCTCCCGTGAGCCTCTTGCTGACGAGCACTGGCGATGCACCTGTGCGCCTACTGAGTGGTACAAAAACCTGTGAAGACGTTTGGCGGCATTTCAAGCGACCCCTTCAGTTACATACGCTCTCTGCTGATGACGGCCGAAAGCCAGAAACATGTGTCCAGGGATACGGCACTCGCTGCACCTACCTTAGGTGAAAGACTTTCTACAGCGATACGGCACTTGCTGCACCTACTTAGGGTGAATAATTTTTTGAAAAATTCTCGCTATTTATATTTAAATGACTGCATTTACCATGATGCCTTGGGGCTATTTTCCTCTTGAATGCAAGGCAGTGTGCTCCATTTTTCTTTTTGGATGTCTAAATGATGGCTCCCGTGAGCCTCTTGCTGACGAGCACTGGCGATGCACCTGTGCGCCTACTGAGTGGTACAAAAACCTGTGAAGACGTTTGGCGGCATTTCAAGCGACCCCTTCAGTTACATACGCTCTCAGCTGATGACGGCCGAAAGCCAGAAACATGTGTCCAGGGATACGGCACTCGCTGCACCTACCTTAGGTGAAAGACTTTCTACAGCGATACAGCACTTGCTGCACCTTCTTAGGGTGAATAATTTTTTGAAAAATTCTCGCTATTTATATTTAAATGACTGCATTTACCATGATGCCTTGGGGCTATTTTCCCCTTGAATGCAAGGCAGTGTGCTCCCTTTTTCTTTTTGGATGTCTAAATGATGGCTCCCGTGACCCTCTTGCTGATGAGCACTGGCGATGCACCTGTGCGCCTACTGAGTGGTAGAAAAACCTGTGAAGACGTTTGGCGGCATTTCAAGCGACCCCTTCAGTTACATACGCTCTCTGCTGATGACGGCCGAAAGCCAGAAACACGTGTCCAGAGGTACGGCACTCGCTGCACCTACCTTAGGTGAAAAACTTTCTTCAGCGATACGGCACTTGCTGCACCTACTTAGGGTGAATAATTTTTTTTAAAATTCTCGCTATTTATATTTAAATGACTGCATTTAACATGATGCCTTGGGGCTATTTTCCGCTTGAATGCAAGGCAGTGTACTCCCTTTTTCTTTTTGGATGTCTAAATGACAGCTCCCGTGAGCCTCTTGCTGACGAGCACTGGCGATGCACCTGTGCACCTACTGAGTGGTACAAAAACCTGTGAAGACGTTTGGCGGCATTTCAAGCGACCCCTTCAGTTACATACGCTCTCTGCTGATGACGGCCGAAAGCCAGAAACACGTGTCCAGAGATACGGCACTCGCTGCACCTACCTTAGGTGAAAGACTTTCTACAGCGATACGGCACCTGCTGCACCTACTTAGGGTGAATAATTTTTTGAAAAATTCTCGCTATTTATATTTAAATGACTGCATTTACCATGATGCCTTGGGGCTATTTTCTGCTTGAATGCAAGGCAGTGTGCTCCATTTTTTCTTTTTGGATGTCTAAATGACGGCTCCCGTGAGCCTCTTGCTGACGAGCACTGGCGATGCACCTGTGCGCCTACTGGGTGGTACAAAAACCTGTAAAGACGTTTGGCGGCATTTCAAGCGACCCCTTCAGTTACACACGCTCTCTGCTGATGACGGCCGAGAGCCAGAAACACGTGTCCAGAGATACGGCACTCGCTGCACCTACGTTAGGTGAAAGACTTTCTACAGCGATACGGCACTTGCTGCACCTACTTAGGGTGAATAATTTTTTGAAAAATACTCGCTATTTATATTTAAATGACTGCATTTACCATGATGCCTTGGGGCTATTTTCCGCTTGACTGCAAGGCAGTGTGCTACTTTTTTTCTTTTTGGATGTCTAAATAACGGCTCCCGTGAGCCTCTTGCTGCGAGCACTGGCGATGCACCTGTCCCCCTACTGAGTGGTACAAAAACCTGTGAAGACGTTTGGCGGCATTTCAAGCGACCCCTTCAGTTACATACGCTCTCTGCTGATGACGGCCGAAAGCCAGAAACACGTGTCCAGAGATACGGCACTCGCTGCACCTACCTTAGGTGAAAGACTTTGTACAGCGATACGGCACTTGCTGCACCTACCTAGGGTGAATAATTTTTTTAAAAATTTGCGCTATTTATATTGAAATGACTGCATTTACCATGATGCCTTGGGGCTATTTTCCGCTTGAATGCAAGGCAGTGTGCTCCCTTTTTCTTTTTGGATGTCTAAATGACGGCTCCCGTGAGCCTCTTGCTGATGAGCACTGGCGATGCACCTGTGCGCCTACTGAGTGGTACAAAAACCTGTGAAGACGTTTGGCGGCATTTCAAGCGACCCCTTCAGTTACATACGCTCTCTGCTGATGACGGCCGAGAGCCAGAAACACGTGTCCAGAGATACGGCACTCGCTGCACCTACCTTAGGTGAAAGACTTTCTACAGCGATACGGCACTTGCTGCACCTACTTAGGGTGAATAATTTTTTGAAAAATCCTCGCTATTTATATTTAAATGACTGCATTTACCATGATGCCTTGGGGATATTTTCCGCTTGAATGCAAGGCAGTGTGCTACTTTTTTTCTTTTTGGATGTCTAAATGACGGCTCCCGTGAGCCTCTTGCTAACGAGCACTGGCGATGCACCTGTCCCCCTACTGAGTGGTACAAAAACCTGTGAAGACGTTTGGCGGCATTTCAAGCAACCCCTTCAGTTACATACGCTCTCTGCTGATGACGGCCGAAAGCCAGAAACACGTGTCCAGAGATACGGCACTCGCTGCACCTTCCTTAGGTGAAAGACTTTCTACAGCGATACGGCACTTGCTGCACCTACTTAGGGTGAATAATTTTTTTAAAAATTCATGCTATTTATATTTAAATGACTGCATTTACCATGATGCCTTGGGGCTATTGTCCGCTTGAATGCAAGGCAGTGTGCTCCCTTTTTCTTTTTGGATGTCTAAATGAGGGCTCCCGTGAGCCTCTTGCTGACGAGCACTGGCGATGCACCTGTGCGCCTACTGAGTGGTACAAAAACCTGTGAAGACGTTTGGCGGCATTTCAAGCGACCCCTTCAGTTACATACGCTCTCTGCTGATGACGGCCGAAAGCCAGAAACATGTGTCCAGGGATACGGCACTCGCTGCACCTACCTTAGGTGAAAGACTTTCTACAGCGATACGGCACTTGCTGCACCTACTTAGGGTGAATAATTTTTTGAAAAATTCTCGCTATTTATATTTAAATGACTGCATTTACCATGATGCCTTGGGGCTATTTTCCTCTTGAATGCAAGGCAGTGTGCTCCATTTTTCTTTTTGGATGTCTAAATGATGGCTCCCGTGAGCCTCTTGCTGACGAGCACTGGCGATGCACCTGTGCGCCTACTGAGTGGTACAAAAACCTGTGAAGACGTTTGGCGGCATTTCAAGCGACCCCTTCAGTTACATACGCTCTCAGCTGATGACGGCCGAAAGCCAGAAACATGTGTCCAGGGATACGGCACTCGCTGCACCTACCTTAGGTGAAAGACTTTCTACAGCGATACAGCACTTGCTGCACCTTCTTAGGGTGAATAATTTTTTGAAAAATTCTCGCTATTTATATTTAAATGACTGCATTTACCATGATGCCTTGGGGCTATTTTCCTCTTGAATGCAAGGCAGTGTGCTCCCTTTTTCTTTTTGGATGTCTAAATGATGGCTCCCGTGACCCTCTTGCTGACGAGCACTGGCGATACACCTGTGCGCCTACTGAGTGGTAGAAAAACCTGTGAAGACGTTTGGCGGCATTTCAAGCGACCCCTTCAGTTACATACGCTCTCTGCTGATGACGGCCGAAAGCCAGAAACACGTGTCCAGAGGTACGGCACTCGCTGCACCTACCTTAGGTGAAAAACTTTCTTCAGCGATACGGCACTTGCTGCACCTACTTAGGGTGAATAATTTTTTTTAAAATTCTCGCTATTTATATTTAAATGACTGCATTTAACATGATGCCTTGGGGCTATTTTCCGCTTGAATGCAAGGCAGTGTACTCCCTTTTTCTTTTTGGATGTCTAAATGACAGCTCCCGTGAGCCTCTTGCTGACGAGCACTGGCGATGCACCTGTGCACCTACTGAGTGGTACAAAAACCTGTGAAGACGTTTGGCGGCATTTCAAGCGACCCCTTCAGTTACATACGCTCTCTGTTGATGACGGCCGAAAGCCAGAAACACGTGTCCAGAGATACGGCACTCTCTGCACCTACCTTAGGTGAAAGACTTTCTACTGCGATACGGCACTTGCTGCACCTACTTAGGGTGAATAATTTTTTGAAAAATTCTCGCTATTTATATTTAAAAGACTGCATTTACCATGATGCCTTGGGGCTATTTTCTGCTTGAATGCAAGGCAGTGTGCTCCTTTTTTTCTTTTTGGATGTCTAAATGACGGCTCCCGTGAGCCTCTTGCTGACGAGCACTGGTGATGCACCTGTGCGCCTACTGGTTGGTACAAAAACCTGTGAAGACGTTTGGCGGCATTTCAAGCGACCCCTTCAGTTACATACGCTCTCTGCTGATGACGGCCGAAAGTCAGAAACACGTGTCCAGAGATACAGCACTCGCTGCACCTACCTTAGGTGAAAGACTTTTTACAGCGATACAGCACTTGCTGCACCTACTTAGGGTGAATAATTTTTAAAAATTTTTGCGCTATTTATATTTAAATGACTGCATTTACCATGATGCCTTGGGGCTATTTTCCGCTTGAATGCAAGGCAGTGTGCTCCCTTTTTCTTTTTGGATGTCTAAATGACGGCTCCCGTGAGCCTCTTGCTGACGAGCATTGGCGATGCACCTGTGCGCCTTCTGAGTGGTACAAAAACCTGTGAAGACGTTTGGCGGCATTTCAAGCGACCCCTTCAGTTACATACGCTCTCTGCTGATGACGGCCGAAAGCCAGAAACACGTGTCCAGAGATACGGCACTCGCTGCACCTACCTTAGGTGAAAGACTTTCTACAGCGATACGGCACTTGCTGCACCTACTTAGGGTGAATAATTTTTTTTAAAATTCTCGCTATTTATATTTAAATGAGTGCATTTACCATGATGCCTTGGGGCTATTTTCTGCCTGAATGCAAGGCAGTGTGCTCCATTTTTTCTTTTTGGATGTCTAAATGACGGCTCCCGTGAGCCTCTTGCTGACGAGCACTGGCGATGCACCTGTGCGCCTACTGGGTGGTTCAAAAACCTGTGAAGACGTTTGGCGGCATTTCAAGCGACCCCTTCAGTTACATACGCTCTCTGCTGATGACGGCCGAAAGCCAGAAACACGTGTCCAGAGATACGGCACTCGCTGCACCTACCTTAGGTGAAAGACTTTCTACAGCGATACGGCACTTGCTGCACTTACTTAGGGTGAATAATTGTTTTTTTAAATTCGGGCTATTTATATTTAAATGACTGCATTTACCATGATGCCTTGGGGCTATTGTCCGCTTGAAAGCAAGGCAGTGTGCTCCCTTTTTCTTTTTGGATGTCTAAATGAGGGCTCCCGTGAGCCTCTTGCTGACGAGCACTGGTGATGCACCTGTGCGCCTACTGAGTGGTACAAAAACCTGTGAAGACGTTTGGCGGCATTTCAAGCGACCCCTTCAGTTACATACGCTCTCAGCTGATGACGGCCGAAAGGCAGAAACATGTGTCCAGGGATACGGCACTCGCTGCACCTACCTTAGGTGAAAGACTTTCTACAACGATACGGCACTTGCTGCACCTACTTAGGGTGAATAATTTTTTGAAAAATTCTCGCTATTTATATTTAAATTACTGCATTTACCATGATGCCTTGGGGCTATTTTCCTCTTGAATGCAAGGCAGTGTGCTCCCTTTTTCTTTTTGGATGTCTAAATGATGGCTCCCGTGAGCCTCTTGCTGACGAGCACTGGCGATGCACCTGTGCGCCTACTGAGTGGTACAAAAGCCTGTGAAGACGTTTGGTGGCATTTCAAGCGACCCCTTCAGTTACATACGCTCTCTGCTGATGACGGCCGAAAGCCAGAAACACGTGTCCAGAGATACGGCACTCGCTGCACCTACCTTAGGTGACAAACTTTCTACAGCGATACGGCACTTGCTGCACCTACTTAGGGTGAATAATTTTTTTTAAAATTCTCGCTATTTATATTTAAATGACTGCATTTAACATGATGCCTTGGGGCTATTTTCCGCTTGAATGCAAGGCAGTGTGCTCCCTTTTTCTTTTTGGATGTCTAAATGACGGCTCCCGTGAGCCTCTTGCTGACGAGCACTGGCGATGTACCTGTGCGCCTACTGAGTGGTACAAAAACCTGTGAAGACGTTTGGCGGCATTTCAAGCGACCCCTTCAGTTACATACGCTCTCTGCTGATGACGGCCGAAAGCCAGAAACACGTGTCCAGAGATACGGCACTCGCTGCACCTACCTTAGGTGAAAGACTTTCTACAGCGATACGGCACTTGCTGCACTTACTTAGGGTGAATAATTTTTTGAAAAATGTGCGCTATTTATATTTAAATGACTGCATTTACCATGATGCCTTGGGGCTATTTTCCACTTTAATGCAAGGCAGTGTGCTCCCTTTTTCTTTTTGGATGTCTAAATGACGACTCCCGTGAGCCTCTTGCTGACGAGCACTGGCGATGCACCTGTGCGCCTACTGAGTGGTACAAAAGCCTGTGAAGACGTTTGGCGGCATTTCAAGCGACCCCTTCAGTTACATACGCTCTCTGCTGATGACAGCCGAAAGCCAGAAACACGTGTCCAGAGATACGGCACTCGCTGCACCTACCTTAGGTGAAAAACTTTCTACAGCGATACGGCACTTGCTGCACTTACTTAGGGTGAATATTTTTTTTTAAAATTCTCGCTATTTATATTTAAATGACTGCATTTAACATGATGCCTTGGGGCTATTTTCCGCTTGAATGCAAGGCAGTGTGCTCCCTTTTTCTTTTTGGATGTCTAAATTACGGCTCCCGTGAGCCTCTTGCTGACGAGCACTGGTGATGCACCTGTGCGCCTACTGAGTGGTACAAAAACCTGTGAAGACGTTTGGCGGCATTTCAAGCGACCCCTTCAGTTACATACGCTCTCTGCTGATGACGGCCGAAAGCCAGAAACATGTGTCCAGAGATACGGCACTCGCTGCACCTACCTTAGGTGAAAGACTTTCTACAGCGATACGGCACTTGCTGCACTTACTTAGGGTGAATAATTTTTTGAAAAATTTGCGCTATTCATATTTAAATGACTGCATTTACCATGATGCCTTGGGGCTATTTTCCGCTTTAATGCAAGGCAGTGTGCTCCCTTTTTCTTTTTGGATGTCTAAATGAGGGCTCCCGTGAGCCTCTAGATGAAGAGCACTGGCGATGCACCTGTGCGCCTACTGAGTGGTACAAAAACCTGTGAAGACGTTTGGCGGCATTTCAAGCGACCCCTTCAGTTACATACGCTCACTGCTGATGACGGCCGAAAGCCAGAAACACGTGTCCAGAGATACGGCACTCGCTGCACCTACTTAGGGTGAATAATTTTTTGAAAAATTCTCGCTATTTATATTTAAATGACTGCATTTACCATGATGCCTTGGGGCTATTTTCCGCTTGAATGCAAGGCAGTGTGCTCCCTTTTTCTTTTTGGATGTCTAAATGACGGCTCCCGTGAGCCTCTTGCTGACGAGCACTGGCGATGCACCTGTGCGCCTACTGGTTGGTACAAAAACCTGTGAAGACGTTTGGTGGCATTTCAAGCGCCCCCTTCAGTTACATACGCTCTCTGCTGATGACGGCCGAAAGCCAGAAACACGTGTCTAGAGATAGGGCACTCGCTGCTCCTACCTTAGGTGAAAGACTTTCTACAGTGATTTGGCACTTGCTGCACCTACTTAGGGTGAATAATTTTTTGAAAAATTCTCGCTATTTATATTTAAATGACTGCATTTACCATGATGCCTTGGGGCTATTTTCCGCTTGAATGCAAGGCAGTGTGCTCCCTTTTTCTTTTTGGATGTCTAAATGACAGCTCCAGTGAGCCTCTTGCTGACGAGCACTGGCGATGCACCTGTGCACCTACTGAGTGGTATAAAAACCTGTGAAGACGTTTGGCGGCATTTCAAGCGACCCCTTCAGTTACATACGCTCTCTGCTGATGACGGCCGAAAGCCAGAAACACGTGTCCAGAGATACGGCACTCGCTGCACCTACCTTAGGTGAAAGACTTTCTACAGCGATACGGCACTTGCTGCACCTACTTAGGGTGAATAATTTTTTGAAAAATTCTCGCTATTTATATTTAAAAGACTGCATTTACCATGATGCCTTGGGGCTATTTTCTGCTTGAATGCAAGGCAGTGTGCTCCATTTTTTCTTTTTGGATGTCTAAATGACGGCTCCCGTGAGCCTCTTGCTGACGAGCACTGGCGATGCACCTGTGCGCCTACTGGTTGGTACAAAAACCTGTGAAGACGTTTGGCGGCATTTCAAGCGACCCCTTCAGTTACATACGCTCTCTGCTGATGACGGCCGAAAGTCAGAAACTCGTGTCCAGAGATACGGCACTCGCTGCACCTACCTTAGGTGAAAGACTTTTTACAGCGATACAGCACTTGCTGCACCTACTTAGGGTGAATAATTTTTAAAAAAATTTGCGCTATTTATATTTAAATGACTACATTTACCATGATGCCTTGGGGCTATTTTCCGCTTGAATGCAAGGCAGTGTGCTCCCTTTTTCTTTTTGGATGTCTAAATGACGGCTCCCGTCAGCCTCTTGCTGACGAGCACTGGCGATGCACCTGTGCGCCTACTGAGTGGTACAAAAACCTGTGAAGACGTTTGGCGGCATTTCAAGCGACCCCTTCAGTTACATACGCTGTCTGCTGATGACGGCCGAAAGCCAGAAACATGTGTCCAGGGATACGGCACTCGCTGCACCTACCTTAGGTGAAAGACTTTCTACAGTGATATGGCACTTGCTGCAACTACTTAGGGTGAATAATTTTTTGAAAAATTCTCGCTATTTATATTTAAATGACTGCATTTACCATGATGCCTTGGGGCTATTTTCCTCTTGAATGCAAGGCAGTGTGCTCCCTTTTTCTTTTTGGATGTCTAAATGATGGCTCCCGTGAGCCTCTTGCTGACGAGCACTGGTGATGCACCTGTGCGCCTACTGAGTGGTACAAAAACCTGTGAAGACGTTTGGCGGCATTTCAAGCGACCCCTTCAGTTACATACGCTCTCTGCTGATTATGGCCGAAAGCCTGAAACACGTTTCCAGAGATACGGCACTCGCTGCACCTACCTTAGGTGAAAGACTTTCTACAGCGATACGGCACTTGCTGCACCTACTTAGGGTGAATAATTTTTTGAAAAATTCTCGCTATTTATATTTAAATGACTGCATTTACCATGATGCCTTGGGGCTATTTTCCGCTTGAATGCAAGGCAGTGTGCTCCCTTTTTCTTTTTGGATGTCTAAATGACGGCTCCCGTGAGGCTCTTGCTGACGAGCACTGGCGATGCACCTGTGCACCTACTGAGTGGTACAAAAACCTGTGAAGACGTTTGACGGCATTTCAAGCGACCCCTTCAGTTACATACGCTCTCTGCTGATGACGGCCGAAAGCCAGAAACACGTGTCCAGAGATACGGCACTCGCTGCACCTACCTTAGGTGAAAGACTTTCTACAGCGATACGGCACTTGCTGCACCTACTTAGGGTGAATAATTTTTTGAAAAATTTGCGCTATTTATATTTAAATGACTGCATTTACCATGATGCCTTGGGGCTATTTTCCGCTTGAATGCAAGGCAGTGTGCTCCCTTTTTCTTTTTGGATGTCTAAATGACGGCTCCCGTGAGCCTCTTGCTGATGAGCACTGGCGATGCACCTGTGCGCCTACTGAGTGGTACAAAAACCTGTGAAGACGTTTGGCGGCATTTCAAGCGACCCCTTCAGTTACATACGCTCTCTGCTGATGACGGCCGAGAGCCAGAAACACGTGTCCAGAGATACGGCACTCGCTGCACCTACCTTAGGGGAAAGACTTTCTACAGCGATACGGCACTTGCTGCACCTACTTAGGGTGAATAATTTTTTGAAAAATCCTCGCTATTTATATTTAAATGACTGCATTTACCATGATGCCTTGGGGCTATTTTCCACTTGAATGCAAGGCAGTGTGCTACTTTTTTTCTTTTTGGATGTCTAAATGACGGCTCCCGTGAGCCTCTTGCTGACGAGCACTGGCGATGCACCTGTCCCCCTACTGAGTGGTACAAAAACCTGTGAAGACGTTTGGCGGCATTTCAAGCGACCCCTTCAGTTACATACGCTCTCTGCTGATGACGGCCGAAAGCCAGAAACACGTGTCCAGATATACGGCACTCGCTGCACCTACCTTAGGTGAAAGACTTTCTACAGCGATACGGCACTTGCTGCACCTACCTAGGGTGAATAATTTTTTTAAAAATGTGCGCTATTTATATTTAAATGACTGCATTTACCATGATGCCTTGGTGCTATTTTCCGCTTGAATTCAAGGCAGTGTGCTCCCTTTTTCATTTTGGATGTCTAAATGACGGCTCCCGTGAGCCTCTTGCTAACGAGCACTGGCGATGCACCTGTCCCCCTACTGAGTGGTACAAAAACCTGTGAAGACGTTTGGCGGCATTTCAAGCGACCCCTTCAGTTACATACGCTCTCTGCTGATGACGGCCGAAAGCCAGAAACACGTGTCCAGAGATACAGCACTCGCTGCAACTTCCTTAGGTGAAAGACTTTCTACAGCGATACGGCACTTGCTGCACCTACCTAGGGTGAATAATTTTTTTAAAAATGTGCGCTATTTATATTTCAATGACTGCATTTACCATGATGCCTTGGGGCTATTTTCCGCTTGAATGCAAGGCAGTGTGCTCCCTTTTTCTTTTTGGATGTCTAAATGACGGCTCCCGTGAGCCTCTTGCTAACGAGCACTGGCGATGCACCTGTCCCCCTACTGAGTGGTACAAAAACCTGTGAAGACGTTTGGCGGCATTTCAAGCGACCCCTTCAGTTACATACGCTCTCTGATGATGAAGGCCGAAAGCCAGAAACACGTGTCCAGAGATACGGCACTCGCTGCACCTACCTTAGGTGAAAGACTTTCTACAGCGATACGGCACTTGCTGCACCTACTTTTGGTGAATACATTTTTTAAAAATTCGTGCTATTTATATTTAAATGACTGCATTTACCATGATGCCTTGGGGCTATTGTCCGCTTGAATGCAAGGCAGTGTGCTCCCTTTTTCTTTTTGGATGTCTAAATGAGGGCTCCCGTGAGCCTCTTGCTGACGAGCACTGGCGATGCACCTGTGCGCCTACTGAGTGGTACAAAAACCTGTGAAGACGTTTGGCAGCATTTCAAGCGACCCCTTCAGTTACATACGCTCTCTGCTGATGACGGCCGAAAGCCAGAAACATGTGTCCAGAGATACGGCACTCGCTGCACCTACCTTAGGT
The DNA here is from genome assembly GCF_031143425.1 of Pleurodeles waltl. Taxonomy (NCBI): domain Eukaryota; kingdom Metazoa; phylum Chordata; class Amphibia; order Caudata; family Salamandridae; genus Pleurodeles; species Pleurodeles waltl. Next base: position 61,054 of record NW_027150062.1, read on the forward strand.
GAAAGACTTTCTACAGCGATACGGCACTTGCTGCACCTACTTAGGGTGAATAATTTTTTGAAAAATTCTCGCTATTTATATTTAAATGACTGCATTTACCATGATGCCTTGGGGCTATTTTCCTCTTGAATGCAAGGCAGTGTGCTCCCTTTTTCTTTTTGGATGTCTAAATGATGGCTCCCGTGAGCCTCTTGCTGACGAGCACTGGTGATGCACCTGTGCGCCTACTGAGTGGTACAAAAACCTGTGAAGACGTTTGGCGGCATTTCAAGCGACCCCTTCAGTTACATACGCTCTCTGCTGATGACGGCCGAAAGCAAGAAACACGTGTCCCGAGATACGGCACTCGCTGCACCTACCTTAGGTGAAAGACTTTCTACAGCGATACGGCACTTGCTGCACCTACTTAGGGTGAATAATATTTTAAAAATTCTCGCTATTTATATTTAAATGACTGCATTTATCATGATGCCTTGGGGCTATTTTCCGCTTGAATGCAAGGCAGTGTGCTCCCTTTTTCTTTTTGGATGTCTAAATGACGGCTCCCGTGAGCCTCTTGCTGACGAGCACTGGCGATGCACCTGTGCGCCTACTGAGTGGTACAAAAACCTGTGAAGACGTTTGGCGGCATTTCAAGCGACCCCTTCAGTTACATACGCTCTCTGCTGATGACGGCCGAAAGCCAGAAACACGTGTCCAGAGATACGGCACTCGCTGCACCTACCTTAGGTGAAAGACTTTCTACAGCGATACGGCACTTGCTGCACTTACTTAGGGTGAATAATTTTTTGAAAAATTTGCGCTATTTATATTTAAATGACTGCATTTACCATGATGCCTTGGGGCTATTTTCCGCTTGAATGCAAGGCAGTGAGCTCCCTTTTTCTTTTTGGATGTCTAAATGACAGCTCCCGTGAGCCTCTTGCTGAAGAGCACTGGCGATGCACCTGTGCGCCTACTGAGTGGTACAAAAACCTGTGAAGACGTTTGGCGGCATTTCAAGCGACCCCTTCAGTTACATACGCTCTCTGCTGATGACAGCTGAAAGCCAGAAACACGTGTCCAGAGATATGGCACTCGCTGCACCTACCTTAGGTGAAAGACTTTCTACAGCGATACGGCACTTGCTGCACCTACTTAGGGTGAATACTTTTTTGAAAAATTCTCGCTATTTATATTTAAATGACTGCATTTACCATGATGCCTTGGGGTATTTTCCGCTTGAATGCAAGGCAGTGTGCTCCCTTTTTCTTTTTGGATGTCTAAATTACGACTCCCGTGAGCCTCTTGCTGACGAGCACTGGCGATGCACCTGTGCGCCTACTGAGTGGTACAAAAACCTGTGAAGACGTTTGGCGGCATTTCAAGCGACCCCTTCAGTTACATACGCTCACTGCTGATGACGGCCGAAAGCCAGAAACACGTGTCCAGAGATACGGCACTCGCTGCACCTACCTTAGGTGAAAGTCTTTCTACAGCGATACGGCACTTGCTGCACCTACTTAGGGTGAATAATTTTTTGAAAAATTCTTGCTATTTATATTTAAATGACTGCATTTACCATGATGCCTTGGGGCTATTTTCCTCTTGAATGCAAGGCAGTGTGCTCCCTTTTTCTTTTTGGATGTCTAAATTACGACTCCCGTGAGCCTCTTGCTGACGAGCACTGGCGATGCACCTGTGCGCCTACTGAGTGGTACAAAAACCTGTGAAGACGTTTGGCGGCATTTCAAGCGACCGCTTCAGTTACATACGCTCACTGCTGATGACGGCCGAAAGCCAGAAACAAGTGTCCAGAGATACGGCACTCGCTGCACCTACCTTAGGTGAAAGACTTTCTACAGCGATACGGCACTTGCTGCACCTACTTAGGGTGAATAATTTTTTTTTAAATTCTCACTATTTATATTTAAATGACTGCATTTACCATGATGCCTTGGGGCTATTTTCCGCTTGAATGCAAAGCAGTGTGCTCCCTTTTTGTTTTTGGATGTCTAAATGACGGTTCCCGTGAGCCTCTTGCTGACGAGCACTGGCGATGCACCTGTGCGCCTACTGAGTGGTACAAAAACCTGTGAAGACGCTTGGTGGCATTTCAAGCGACCCCTTCAGTTACATACGCTCTCTGCTGATGACGACCGAAAGCCAGAAACACGTGTCTTGAGATAGGGCACTCGCTGCACCTACCTTAGGTGAAAGACTTTCTACAGCGATACGGCACTTGCTGCACCAACTTAGGGTGAATAATTTTTTGAAATATTCTCGCTATTTATATTTAAATGACTGCATTTACCATGATGCCTTGGGGCTCTTTTCCCCTTGAATGCAAGGCAGTGTGCTCCCTTTTTCTTTTTGGATGTCTAAATGACGGCTCCCGTGAGCCTCTAGCTGACGAGCACTGGCGATGCACCTGTGCGCCTACTGGTTGGTACAAAAACCTGTGAAGACGGTTGGCGGCATTTCAAGCGACCCCTTCAGTTACATACGCTCTCTGCTGATGACGGCCGAAAGTCAGAAACATGTGTCCAGAGATACGGCACTCGCTGCACCTCCTTTAGGTGAAAGACTTTTTACAGCGATACGGCACTTGCTGCACCTACTTAGGGTGAATAATTTTTTAAAAAATTCTCGCTATTTATATTTAAAAGACTGCATTTACCATGATGCCTTGGGGCTATTTTCTGCTTGAATGCAAGGCAGTGTGCTCCCTTTTTCTTTTTGGATGTCTAAATGACGGCTCCCGTGAGCCTCTAGCTGACGAGCACTGGCGATGCACCTGTGCGCCTACTGGTTGGTACAAAAACCTGTGAAGACGTTTGGCGGCATTTAAAGCGACCCCTTCAGTTACATACGCTCTCTGAAGATGACGGCCGAAAGTCAGAAACACGTGTCCAGAGATACGGCACTCGCTGCACCTACCTTAGCTGAAAGACTTTTAACAGCGAAACGGCACTTGCTGCACCTACTTAGGGTGAATAATTTTTTAAAAAATTGCGCTATTTATATTTAAATGACTGCATTTACCATGATGCCTTGGGGCTATTTTCCGCTTGAATGCAAGGCAGTGTGCTCCCTTTTTGTTTTTGGATGTCTAAATGACGGCTCCCGTGAGCCTCTTGCTGACGAGCATTGGCGATGCACCTGTGCGCCTACTGAGTGGTACAAAAACCTGTGAAGACGTTTGGCGGCATTTCAAGCGACCCCTTCAGTTACATACGCTCTCTGCTGATGACGGCCGAAAGCCAGAAACATGTGTCCAGGGATACGGCACTTGCTGCACCTACTTAGGGTGAATAATTTTTTGAAAAATTCTCGCTATTTATATTTAAATGACTGCATTTACCATGATGCCTTGGGGCTATTTTCCTCTTGAATGCAAGGCAGTGTGCTCCCTTTTTCTTTTTGGATGTCTAAATGATGGCTACTGTGAGCCTCTTGCTGACGAGCACTGGCGATGCACCTGTGCGCCTACTGAGTGGTACAAAAGCCTGTGAAGACGTTTGGTGGCATTTCAAGCGACCCCTTCAGTTACATACGCTCTCTGCTGATGACGGCCGAAAGCCAGAAACACGTGTCCAGAGATACGGCACTCGCTGCACCTACCTTAGGTGACAAACTTTCTACAGCGATACGGCACTTGCTGCACCTACTTAGGGTGAATAATTTTTTTTAAAATTCTCGCTATTTATATTTAAATGACTGCATTTAACATGATGCCTTGGGGCTATTTTCCGCTTGAATGCAAGGCAGTGTGCTCCCTTTTTCTTTTTGGATGTCTAAATGACGGCTCCCGTGAGCCTCTTGCTGACGAGCACTGGCGATGTACCTGTGCGCCTACTGAGTGGTACAAAAACCTGTGAAGACGTTTGGCGGCATTTCAAGCGACCCCTTCAGTTACATACGCTCTCTGCTGATGACGGCCGAAAGCCAGAAACACGTGTCCAGAGATACGGCACTCGCTGCACCTACCTTAGGTGAAAGACTTTCTACAGCGATACAGCACTTGCTGCACTTACTTAGGGTGAATAATTTTTTGAAAAATGTGCGCTATTTATATTTAAATGACTGCATTTACCATGATGCCTTGGGGCTATTTTCCACTTTAATGCAAGGCAGTGTGCTCCCTTTTTCTTTTTGGATGTCTAAATGACGACTCCCGTGAGCCTCTTGCTGACGAGCACTGGCGATGCACCTGTGCGCCTACTGAGTGGTACAAAAGCCTGTGAAGACGTTTGGCGGCATTTCAAGCGACCCCTTCAGTTACATACGCTCTCTGCTGATGACGGCCGAAAGCCAGAAACACGTGTCCAGAGATACGGCACTCGCTGCACCTACCTTAGGTGAAAAACTTTCTACAGCGATACGGCACTTGCTGCACCTACTTAGGGTGAATATTTATTTAAAAAATTCTCGCTATTTATATTTAAATGACTGCATTTAACATGATGCCTTGGGGCTATTTTCCGCTTGAATGCAAGGCAGTGTGCTCCCTTTTTCTTTTTGGATGTCTAAATTACGGCTCCCGTGAGCCTCTTGCTGACGAGCACTGGTGATGCACCTGTGCGCCTACTGAGTGGTACAAAAACCTGTGAAGACGTTTGGCGGCATTTCAAGCGACCCCTTCAGTTACATACGCTCTCTGCTGATGACGGCCGAAAGCCAGAAACATGTGTCCAGAGATACGGCACTCGCTGCACCTACCTTAGGTGAAAGACTTTCTACAGCGATACGGCACTTGCTGCACTTACTTAGGGTGAATAATTTTTTGAAAAATTTGCGCTATTCATATTTAAATGACTGCATTTACCATGATGCCTTGGGGCTATTTTCCGCTTTAATGCAAGGCAGTGTGCTCCCTTTTTCTTTTTGGATGTCTAAATGAGGGCTCCCGTGAGCCTCTAGATGAAGAGCACTGGCGATGCACCTGTGCGCCTACTGAGTGGTACAAAAACCTGTGAAGACGTTTGGCGGCATTTCAAGCGACCCCTTCAGTTACATACGCTCACTGCTGATGACGGCCGAAAGCCAGAAACACGTGTCCAGAGATACGGCACTCGCTGCACCTACTTAGGGTGAATAATTTTTTGAAAAATTCTCGCTATTTATATTTAAATGACTGCATTTACCATGATGCCTTGGGGCTATTTTCCGCTTGAATGCAAGGCAGTGTGCTCCCTTTTTCTTTTTGGATGTCTAAATGACGGCTCCCGTGAGCCTCTTGCTGACGAGCACTGGCGATGCACCTGTGCGCCTACTGGTTGGTACAAAAACCTGTGAAGACGTTTGGTGGCATTTCAAGCGCCCCCTTCAGTTACATACGCTCTCTGCTGATGACGGCCGAAAGCCAGAAACACGTGTCTAGAGATAGGGCACTCGCTGCTCCTACCTTAGGTGAAAGACTTTCTACAGCGATTCGGCACTTGCTGCACCTACTTAGGGTGAATAATTTTTTGAAAAATTCTCGCTATTTATATTTAAATGACTGCATTTACCATGATGCCTTGGGGCTATTTTCCGCTTGAATGCAAGGCAGTGTGCTCCCTTTTTCTTTTTGGATGTCTAAATGACAGCTCCAGTGAGCCTCTTGCTGACGAGCACTGGCGATGCACCTGTGCACCTACTGAGTGGTATAAAAACCTGTGAAGACGTTTGGCGGCATTTCAAGCGACCCCTTCAGTTACATACGCTCTCTGCTGATGACGGCCGAAAGCCAGAAACACGTGTCCAGAGATACGGCACTCGCTGCACCTACCTTAGGTGAAAGACTTTCTACAGCGATACGGCACTTGCTGCACCTACTTAGGGTGAATAATTTTTTGAAAAATTCTCGCTATTTATATTTAAAAGACTGCATTTACCATGATGCCTTGGGGCTATTTTCTGCTTGAATGCAAGGCAGTGTGCTCCATTTTTTCTTTTTGGATGTCTAAATGACGGCTCCCGTGAGCCTCTTGCTGACGAGCACTGGCGATGCACCTGTGCGCCTACTGGTTGGTACAAAAACCTGTGAAGACGTTTGGCGGCATTTCAAGCGACCCCTTCAGTTACATACGCTCTCTGCTGATGACGGCCGAAAGTCAGAAACTCGTGTCCAGAGATACGGCACTCGCTGCACCTACCTTAGGTGAAAGACTTTTTACAGCGATACAGCACTTGCTGCACCTACTTAGGGTGAATAATTTTTAAAAAAATGTGCGCTATTTATATTTAAATGACTACATTTACCATGATGCCTTGGGGCTATTTTCCGCTTGAATGCAAGGCAGTGTGCTCCCTTTTTCTTTTTGGATGTCTAAATGACGGCTCCCGTCAGCCTCTTGCTGACGAGCACTGGCGATGCACCTGTGCGCCTACTGAGTGGTACAAAAACCTGTGAAGACGTTTGGCGGCATTTCAAGCGACCCCTTCAGTTACATACGCTGTCTGCTGATGACGGCCGAAAGCCAGAAACATGTGTCCAGGGATACGGCACTCGCTGCACCTACCTTAGGTGAAAGACTTTCTACAGCGATATGGCACTTGCTGCACCTACTTAGGGTGAATAATTTTTTGAAAAATTCTCGCTATTTATATTTAAATGACTGCATTTACCATGATGCCTTGGGGCTATTTTCCACTTGAATGCAAGGCAGTGTGCTACTTTTTTTCTTTTTGGATGTCTAAATGACGGCTCCCGTGAGCCTCTTGCTGACGAGCATTGGCGATGCACCTGTGCGCCTTCTGAGTGGTACAAAAACCTGTGAAGACGTTTGGCGGCATTTCAAGCGACCCCTTCAGTTACATACGCTCTCTGCTGATGACGGCCGAAAGCCAGAAACACGTGTCCAGAGATACGGCACTCGCTGCACCTACCTTAGGTGAAAGACTTTCTACAGCGATACGGCACTTGCTGCACCTACTTAGGGTGAATAATTTTTTTAAAAATTCTCGCTATTTATATTTAAATGAGTGCATTTACCATGATGCCTTGGGGCTATTTTCTGCCTGAATGCAAGGCAGTGTGCTCCATTTTTTCTTTTTGGATGTCTAAATGACGGCTCCCGTGAGCCTCTTGCTGACGAGCACTGGCGATGCACCTGTGCGCCTACTGGGTGGTACAAAAACCTGTGAAGACGTTTGGCGGCATTTCAAGCGACCCCTTCAGTTACATACGCTCTCTGCTGATGACGGCCGAAAGTCAGAAACACGTGTCCAGAGATACGGCACTCGCTGCACCTACCTTAGGTGAAAGACTTTCTACAGCGATACGGCACTTGCTGCACTTACTTAGGGTGAATAATTGTTTTTTTAAATTCGGGCTATTTATATTTAAATGACTGCATTTACCATGATGCCTTGGGGCTATTGTCCGCTTGAAAGCAAGGCAGTGTGCTCCCTTTTTCTTTTTGGATGTCTAAATGAGGGCTCCCGTGAGCCTCTTGCTGACGAGCACTGGTGATGCACCTGTGCGCCTACTGAGTGGTACAAAAACCTGTGAAGACGTTTGGCGGCATTTCAAGCGACCCCTTCAGTTACATACGCTCTCAGCTGATGACGGCCGAAAGGCAGAAACATGTGTCCAGGGATACGGCACTCGCTGCACCTACCTTAGGTGAAAGACTTTCTACAACGATACGGCACTTGCTGCACCTACTTAGGGTGAATAATTTTTTGAAAAATTCTCGCTATTTATATTTAAATTACTGCATTTACCATGATGCCTTGGGGCTATTTTCCTCTTGAATGCAAGGCAGTGTGCTCCCTTTTTCTTTTTGGATGTCTAAATGATGGCTCCCGTGAGCCTCTTGCTGACGAGCACTGGCGATGCACCTGTGCGCCTACTGAGTGGTAAAAAAGCCTGTGAAGACGTTTGGCGGCATTTCAAGCGACCCCTTCAGTTACATACGCTCTCTGCTGATGACGGCCGAAAGCCAGAAACACGTGTCCAGAGATACGGCACTCGCTGCACCTACCTTAGGTGAAAAACTTTCTACAGCGATACGGCACTTGCTGCACCTACTTAGGGTGAATATTTTTTTTTAAAATTCTCGCTATTTATATTTAAATGACTGCATTTAACATGATGCCTTGGGGCTATTTTCCGCTTGAATGCAAGGCAGTGTGCTCCCTTTTTCTTTTTGGATGTCTAAATTACGGCTCCCGTGAGCCTCTTGCTGACGAGCACTGGTGATGCACCTGTGCGCCTACTGAGTGGTACAAAAACCTGTGAAGACGTTTGGCGGCATTTCAAGCGACCCCTTCAGTTACATACGCTCTCTGCTGATGACGGCCGAAAGCCAGAAACATGTGTCCAGAGATACGGCACTCGCTGCACCTACCTTAGGTGAAAGACTTTCTACAGCGATACGGCACTTGCTGCACTTACTTAGGGTGAATAATTTTTTGAAAAATTTGCGCTATTCATATTTAAATGACTGCATTTACCATGATGCCTTGGGGCTATTTTCCGCTTTAATGCAAGGCAGTGTGCTCCCTTTTTCTTTTTGGATGTCTAAATGAGGGCTCCCGTGAGCCTCTAGATGAAGAGCACTGGCGATGCACCTGTGCGCCTACTGAGTGGTACAAAAACCTGTGAAGACGTTTGGCGGCATTTCAAGCGACCCCTTCAGTTACATACGCTCTCTGCGGATGACGGCCGAAAGCCAGAAACTCGTGTCCAGAGATACGGCACTCGCTGCACCTACCTTAGGTGAAAAACTTTCTACAGCGATACGACACTTGCTGCACCTACTTAGGGTGAATAATTTTTTTTTAAATTCTCGCTATTTATATTTAAATGACTGCATTTAACATGATGCCTTGGGGCTATTTTCCGCTTGAATGCAAGGCAGTGTGCTCCCTTTTTCTTTTTGGATGTCTAAATGACGGCTCCCGTGAGCCTCTTGCTGACGAGCACTGGCGATGCACCTGTGCGCCTACTGAGTGGTACAAAAACCTGTGAAGAGGTTTGGCGGCATTTCAAGCGACCCCTTCAGTTACATACGCTCTCTGCTGATGACGGCCGAAAGCCAGAAACACGTGTCCAGAGATACGACACTCGCTGCACCTACCTTAGGTGAAAGACTTTCTACAGCGATACGGCACTTGCTGCACTTACATAGGGTGAATAATTTTTTGAAAAATTTGCGCTATTTATATTTAAATGACTGCATTTACCATGATGCCTTGGGGCTATTTTCCGCTTGAATGCAAGGCAGTGTGCTCCCTTTTTCTTTTTGGATGTCTAAATGACGGCTCCCGTGAGCCTCTAGCTGAAGAGCACTGGCGATGCACCTGTGCGCCTACTGAGTGGTACAAAAACCTGTGAAGACGTTTGGCGGCATTTCAAGCGACCCCTTCAGTTACATACGCTCTCTGCTGATGACGGCTGAAAGCCAGAAACACGTGTCTAGAGATATGGCACTCGCTGCACCTACCTTAGGTGAAAGTCTTTCTACAGCGATACGGCACTTGCTGCACCTACTTAGGGTGAATAATTTTTTTTAAAATTCTCGCTGTTTATATTTAAATGACTGCATTTACCATGATGCCTTGGAGCTATTTTCCGCTTGAATGCAAGGCAGTGTGCTCCCTTTTTCTTTTTGGATGTCTAAATGACGGCTCCCGTGAGCCTCTTGCTGATGAGCACTGGCGATGCACCTGTGCGCCTACTGAGTGGTACAAAAACCTGTGAAGACGTTTGGCGGCATTTCAAGCGACCCCTTCAGTTACATACGCTCTCTGCTGATGACGGCCGAGAGCCAGAAACACGTGTCCAGAGATGCGGCACTCGCTGCACCTACCTTAGGTGAAAGACTTTCTACAGCGATACGGCACTTGCTGCACCTACTTAGGGTAAATAATTTTTTGAAAAATCCTCGCTATTTATATTTAAATGACTGCATTTACCATGATGCCTTGGGGCTATTTTCCGCTTGAATGCAAGGCAGTGTGCTACTTTTTTTCTTTTTGGATGTCTAAATGACGGCTCCCGTGAGCCTCTTGCTAACGAGCACTGGCGATGCACCTGTCCCCCTACTGAGTGGTACAAAAACCTGTGAAGACGTTTGGCGGCATTTCAAGCGACCCCTTCAGTTACATACGCTCTCTGCTGATGACGGCCGAAAGCCAGAAACACGTGTCCAGAGATACGGCACTCGCTGCACCTACCTTAGGTGAAAGACTTTCAACAGCGATACGGCACTTGCTGCACCTACTTAGGGTGAATAATTTTTTTAAAAAATCGCGCTATTTATATTTAAATGACTGCATTTACCATGATGCCTTGGGGCTATTGTCCGCTTGAAAGCAAGGCAGTGTGCTCCGTTTTTCTTTTTGGATGTCTAAATGAGGGCTCCCGTGAGCCTCTTGCTGACGAGCACTGGCGATGCACCTGTGCGCCTACTGAGTGGTACAAAAACCTGTGAAGACGTTTGGCGGCATTTCAAGCGACCCCTTCAGTTACATACGCTCTCAGCTGTTGACGGCCGAAAGCCAGAAACATGTGTCCAGGGATACGGCACTCGCTGCACCTACCTTAGGTGAAAGACTTTCTACAGCGATACGGCACTTGCTGCACCTACATAGGGTGAATAATTTTTTGAAAAATTCTCGCTATTTATATTTAAATGACTGCATTTACCATGATGCCTTGGGGCTATTTTCCTCTTGAATGCAAGGCAGTGTGCTCCCTTTTTCTTTTTGGATGTCTAAAGGATGGCTCCCGTGAGCCTCTTGCTGACGAGCACTGGCGATGCACCTGTGCGCCTACTGAGTGGTACAAAAGCCTGTGAAGACGTTTGGCGGCATTTCAAGCGACCCCTTCAGTTACATACGATCTCTGCTGATGACGGCCGAAAGCCAGAAACACGTGTCCAGAGATACGGCACTCGCTGCACCTACCTTAGGTGAAAAACTTTCTACAGCGATACGGCACTTGCTGCACCTACTTAGGGTGAATAATTTTTTTTTAAATTCTCGCTATTTATATTTAAATGAGTGCATTTAACATGATGCCTTGGGGCTATTTTCCGCTTGAATGCAAGGCAGTGTGCTCCCTTTTTCTTTTTGGATGTCTAAATGACGGCTCCCGTGAGCCTCTTGCTGACGAGCACTGGCGATGCACCTGTGCGCCTACTGAGTGGTACAAAAACCTGTGAAGACGTTTGGCGGCATTTCAAGCGACCCCTTCAGTTACATACGCTCTCTGCTGATGACGGCCGAAAGCCAGAAACACGTGTCCAGAGATACGGCACTCGCTGCACCTACCTTAAGTGAAAGACTTTCTACAGCGATACGGCACTTGCTGCACTTACTTAGGGTGAATAATTTTTTGAAAAATGTGCGCTATTTATATTTAAATGAGTGCATTTACCATGATGCCTTGGGGCTATTTTCCGCTTGAATGCAAGGCAGTGTGCTCCCTTTTTCTTTTTGGATGTCTAAATGACGACTCCCGTGAGCCTCTAGCTGACGAGCACTTTCGATGCACCTGTGCGCCTACTGAGTGGTACAAAAACCTGTGAAGACGTTTGGTGGCATTTCAAGCGACCCCTTCAGTTACATACGCTCTCTGCTGATGACGGCCGAAAGCCAGAAACACGTGTCCAGAGATACGGCACTCGCTGCACCTACCTTAGGTGAAAGACTTTCTACAGCGATACGGCACTTGCTGCACCTACTTAGGGTGAATAATTTTTTGAAAAAGTCTCGCTATTTATATTAAATGACTGCATTTACCATGATGCCTTGGGGCTATTTTCCGCTTGAATGCAAGGCAGTGTGCTCCCTTTTTCTTTTTGGATGTCTAAATTACGACTCCCGTGAGCCTCTTGCTGACGAGCACTGGCGATGCACCTGTGCGCCTACTGAGTGGTACAAAAACCTGTGAAGACGTTTGGCGGCATTTCAAGCGACCCCTTCAGTTACATACGCTCACTGCTGATGACGGCCGAAAGCCAGAAACACGTGTCCAGAGATACGGCACTCGCTGCACCTACCTTAGGTGAAAGTCTTTCTACAGCGATACGGCACTTGCTGCACCTACTTAGGGTGAATAATTTTTTTTTAAATTCTCGCTATTTATATTTAAATGACTGCATTTACCATGATGCCTTGGGGCTATTTTCCGCTTGAATGCAAGGCAGTGTGCTCCCTTTTTGTTTTTGGATGTCTAAATCACGGTTCCCGTGAGCCTCTTGCTGACGAGCACTGGCGATGCACCTGTGCGCCTACTGAGTGGTACAAAAACCTGTGAAGACGTTTGGCGGCATTTCAAGCGACCCCTTCAGTTACATACGCTCTCAGCTGATGACGGCCGAAAGCCAGAAACATGTGTCCAGGGATATGGCACTCGCTGCACCTACCTTAGGTGAAAGACTTTCTACAGCGATACGGCACTTGCTGCACCTACTTAGGGTGAATAATTTTTTTAAAAATCCTCGCTATTTATATTTAAATGACTGCATTTACCATGATGCCTTGGGGCTATTTTCCTCTTGAATGCAAGGCAGTGTGCTCCCTTTTTCTTTTTGGATGTTTAAATGATGGCTCCCGTGAGCCTCTTGCTGACGAGCACTGGCGATGCACCTCTGCGCCTACTGAGTGGTACAAAAACCTGTGAAGACGTTTGGCGGCATTTCAAGCGACCCCTTCAGTTACATACGCTCTCTGCTGATGACGGGCGAAAGCCAGAAACACGTGTCCAGAGATACGGCACTCGCTGCACCTACCTTAGGTGAAAAACTTTCTACAGCGATACGGCACTTGCTGCACCTACTTAGGGTGAATAATTTTTTTTTTAATTCTCGCTATTTATATTTAAATGACTGCATTTAACATGATGCCTTGGGGCTATTTTCCGCTTGAATGCAAGGCAGTGTGCTCCCTTTTTCTTTTTGGATGTCTAAATGACGGCTCCCGTGAGCCTCTTGCTGACGAGCATTGGCGATGCACCTGTGCGCCTTCTGAGTGGTACAAAAACCTGTGAAGACGTTTGGCGGTATTTCAAGCGACCCCTTCAGTTACATACGCTCTCTGCTGATGACGGCCGAAAGCCAGAAACACGTGTCCAGAGATACGGCACTCGCTGCACCTACCTTAGGTGAAAGACTTTCTACAGCGATACGGCACTTGCTGCACCTACTTAGGGTGAATAATTTTTTTAAAAATTCTCGCTATTTATATTTAAATGAGTGCATTTACCATGATGCCTTGGGGCTATTTTCTGCCTGAATGCAAGGCAGTGTGCTCCATTTTTTCTTTTTGGATGTCTAAATGACGGCTCCCGTGAGCCTCTTGCTGACGAGCACTGGCGATGCACCTGTGCGCCTACTGGGTGGTACAAAAACCTGTGAAGACGTTTGGCGGCATTTCAAGCGACCCCTTCAGTTACATACGCTCTCTGCTGATGACGGCCGAAAGCCAGAAACACGTGTCCAGAGATACGGCACTCGCTGCACCTACCTTAGGTGAAAGACTTTCTACAGCGATACGGCACTTGCTGCACTTACTTAGGGTGAATAATTGTTTTTTTAAATTCGGGCTATTTATATTTAAATGACTGCATTTACCATGATGCCTTGGGGCTATTGTCCGCTTGAAAGCAAGGCAGTGTGCTCCCTTTTTCTTTTTGGATGTCTAAATGAGGGCTCCCGTGAGCCTCTTGCTGACGAGCACTGGTGATGCACCTGTGCGCCTACTGAGTGGTACAAAAACCTGTGAAGACGTTTGGCGGCATTTCAAGCGACCCCTTCAGTTACATACGCTCTCAGCTGATGACGGCCGAAAGGCAGAAACATGTGTCCAGGGATACGGCACTCGCTGCACCTACCTTAGGTGAAAGACTTTCTACAACGATACGGCACTTGCTGCACCTACTTAGGGTGAATAATTTTTTGAAAAATTCTCGCTATTTATATTTAAATTACTGCATTTACCATGATGCCTTGGGGCTATTTTCCTCTTGAATGCAAGGCAGTGTGCTCCCTTTTTCTTTTTGGATGTCTAAATGATGGCTCCCGTGAGCCTCTTGCTGACGAGCACTGGCGATGCACCTGTGCGCCTACTGAGTGGTAAAAAAGCCTGTGAAGACGTTTGGCGGCATTTCAAGCGACCCCTTCAGTTACATACGCTCTCTGCTGATGACGGCCGAAAGCCAGAAACACGTGTCCAGAGATACGGCACTCGCTGCACCTACCTTAGGTGAAAAACTTTCTACAGCGATACGGCACTTGCTGCACCTACTTAGGGTGAATATTTTTTTTTAAAATTCTCGGTATTTATATTTAAATGACTGCATTTAACATGATGCCTTGGGGCTATTTTCCGCTTGAATGCAAGGCAGTGTGCTCCCTTTTTCTTTTTGGATGTCTAAATTACGGCTCCCGTGAGCCTCTTGCTGACGAGCACTGGTGATGCACCTGTGCGCCTACTGAGTGGTACAAAAACCTGTGAAGACGTTTGGCGGCATTTCAAGCGACCCCTTCAGTTACATACGCTCTCTGCTGATGACGGCCGAAAGCCAGAAACATGTGTCCAGAGATACGGCACTCGCTGCACCTACCTTAGGTGAAAGACTTTCTACAGCGATACGGCACTTGCTGCACTTACTTAGGGTGAATAATTTTTTGAAAAATTTGCGCTATTCATATTTAAATGACTGCATTTACCATGATGCCTTGGGGCTATTTTCCGCTTTAATGCAAGGCAGTGTGCTCCCTTTTTCTTTTTGGATGTCTAAATGAGGGCTCCCGTGAGCCTCTAGATGAAGAGCACTGGCGATGCACCTGTGCGCCTACTGAGTGGTACAAAAACCTGTGAAGACGTTTGGCGGCATTTCAAGCGACCCCTTCAGTTACATACGCTCTCTGCGGATGACGGCAGAAAGCCAGAAACTCGTGTCCAGAGATACGGCACTCGCTGCACCTACCTTAGGTGAAAAACTTTCTACAGCGATACGACACTTGCTGCACCTACTTAGGGTGAATAATTTTTTTTTAAATTCTCGCTATTTATATTTAAATGACTGCATTTAACATGATGCCTTGGGGCTATTTTCCGCTTGAATGCAAGGCAGTGTGCTCCCTTTTTCTTTTTGGATGTCTAAATGACGGCTCCCGTGAGCCTCTTGCTGACGAGCACTGGCGATGCACCTGTGCGCCTACTGAGTGGTACAAAAACCTGTGAAGAGGTTTGGCGGCATTTCAAGCGACCCCTTCAGTTACATACGCTCTCTGCTGATGACGGCCGAAAGCCAGAAACACGTGTCCAGAGATACGACACTCGCTGCACCTACCTTAGGTGAAAGACTTTCTACAGCGATACGGCACTTGCTGCACTTACATAGGGTGAATAATTTTTTGAAAAATTTGCGCTATTTATATTTAAATGACTGCATTTACCATGATGCCTTGGGGCTATTTTCCGCTTGAATGCAAGGCAGTGTGCTCCCTTTTTCTTTTTGGATGTCTAAATGACGGCTCCCGTGAGCCTCTAGCTGAAGAGCACTGGCGATGCACCTGTGCGCCTACTGAGTGGTACAAAAACCTGTGAAGACGTTTGGCGGCATTTCAAGCGACCCCTTCAGTTACATACGCTCTCTGCTGATGACGGCTGAAAGCCAGAAACACGTGTCTAGAGATATGGCACTCGCTGCACCTACCTTAGGTGAAAGTCTTTCTACAGCGATACGGTACTTGCTGCACCTACTTAGGGTGAATAATTTTTTTAAAAATTCTCGCTGTTTATATTTAAATGACTGCATTTACCATGATGCCTTGGGGCTATTTTCCGCTTGAATGCAAGGCAGTGTGCTCCCTTTTTCTTTTTGGATGTCTAAATGACGGCTCCCGTGAGCCTCTTGCTGATGAGCACTGGCGATGCACCTGTGCGCCTACTGAGTGGTACAAAAACCTGTGAAGACGTTTGGCGGCATTTCAAGCGACCCCTTCAGTTACATACGCTCTCTGCTGATGACGGCCGAGAGCCAGAAACACGTGTCCAGAGATGCGGCACTCGCTGCACCTACCTTAGGTGAAAGACTTTCTACAGCGATACGGCACTTGCTGCACCTACTTAGGGTAAATAATTTTTTGAAAAATCCTCGCTATTTATATTTAAATGACTGCATTTACCATGATGCCTTGGGGCTATTTTCCGCTTGAATGCAAGGCAGTGTGCTACTTTTTTTCTTTTTGGATGTCTAAATGACGGCTCCCGTGAGCCTCTTGCTAACGAGCACTGGCGATGCACCTGTCCCCCTACTGAGTGGTACAAAAACCTGTGAAGACGTTTGGCGGCATTTCAAGCGACCCCTTCAGTTACATACGCTCTCTGCTGATGACGGCCGAAAGCCAGAAACACGTGTCCAGAGATACGGCACTCGCTGCACCTACCTTAGGTGAAAGACTTTCAACAGCGATACGGCACTTGCTGCACCTACTTAGGGTGAATAATTTTTTTTAAAAATCGCGCTATTTATATTTAAATGACTGCATTTACCATGATGCCTTGGGGCTATTGTCCGCTTGAAAGCAAGGCAGTGTGCTCCCTTTTTCTTTTTGGATGTCTAAATGAGGGCTCCCGTGAGCCTCTTGCTGACGAGCACTGGCGATGCACCTGTGCGCCTACTGAGTGGTACAAAAACCTGTGAAGACGTTTGGCGGCATTTCAAGCGACCCCTTCAGTTACATACGCTCTCAGCTGTTGACGGCCGAAAGCCAGAAACATGTGTCCAGGGATACGGCACTCGCTGCACCTACCTTAGGTGAAAGACTTTCTACAGCGATACGGCACTTGCTGCACCTACTTAGGGTGAATAATTTTTTGAAAAATTCTCGCTATTTATATTTAAATGACTGCATTTACCATGATGCCTTGGGGCTATTTTCCTCTTGAATGCAAGGCAGTGTGCTCCCTTTTTCTTTTTGGATGTCTAAATGATGGCTCCCGTGAGCCTCTTGCTGACGAGCACTGGCGATGCAACTGTGCGCCTACTGAGTGGTACAAAAGCCTGTGAAGACGTTTGGCGGCATTTCAAGCGACCCCTTCAGTTACATACGATCTCTGCTGATGACGGCCGAAAGCCAGAAACACGTGTCCAGAGATACGGCACTCGCTGCACCTACCTTAGGTGAAAAACTTTCTACAGCGATACGGCACTTGCTGCACCTACTTAGGGTGAATAATTTTTTTTTAAATTCTCGCTATTTATATTTAAATGACTGCATTTAACATGATGCCTTGGGGCTATTTTCCGCTTGAATGCAAGGCAGTGTGCTCCCTTTTTCTTTTTGGATGTCTAAATGACGGCTCCCGTGAGCCTCTTGCTGACGAGCACTGGCGATGCACCTGTGCGCCTACTGAGTGGTACAAAAACCTGTGAAGACGTTTGGCTGCATTTCAAGCGACCCCTTCAGTTACATACGCTCTCTGCTGATGACGGCCGAAAGCCAGAAACACGTGTCCAGAGATACGGCACTCGCTGCACCTACCTTAGGTGAAAGACTTTCTAAAGCGATACGGCACTTGCTGCACTTACTTAGGGTGAATAATTTTTTGAAAAATGTGCGCTATTTATATTTAAATGAGTGCATTTACCATGATGCCTTGGGGCTATTTTCCGCTTGAATGCAAGGCAGTGTGCTCCCTTTTTCTTTTTGGATGTCTAAATGACGACTCCCGTGAGCCTCTAGCTGACGAGCACTGGCGATGCACCTGTGCGCCTACTGAGTGGTACAAAAACCTGTGAAGACGTTTGGTGGCATTTCAAGCGACCCCTTCAGTTACATACGCTCTCTGCTGATGACGGCCGAAAGCCAGAAACACGTGTCCAGAGATACGGCACTCGCTGCACCTACCTTAGGTGAAAGACTTTCTACAGCGATACGGCACTTGCTGCACCTACTTAGGGTGAATAATTTTTTGAAAAAGTCTCGCTATTTATATTAAATGACTGCATTTACCATGATGCCTTGGGGCTATTTTCCGCTTGAATGCAAGGCAGTGTGCTCCCTTTTTCTTTTTGGATGTCTAAATTACGACTCCCGTGAGCCTCTTGCTGACGAGCACTGGCGATGCACCTGTGCGCCTACTGAGTGGTACAAAAACCTGTGAAGACGTTTGGCGGCATTTCAAGCGACCCCTTCAGTTACATACGCTCACTGCTGATGACGGCCGAAAGCCAGAAACACGTGTCCAGAGATACGGCACTCGCTGCACCTACCTTAGGTGAAAGTCTTTCTACAGCGATACGGCACTTGCTGCACCTACTTAGGGTGAATAATTTTTTTTTAAATTCTCGCTATTTATATTTAAATGACTGCATTTACCATGATGCCTTGGGGCTATTTTCCGCTTGAATGCAAGGCAGTGTGCTCCCTTTTTGTTTTTGGATGTCTAAATCACGGTTCCCGTGAGCCTCTTGCTGACGAGCACTGGCGATGCACCTGTGCGCCTACTGAGTGGTACAAAAACCTGTGAAGACGTTTGGCGGCATTTCAAGCGACCCCTTCAGTTACATACGCTCTCAGCTGATGACGGCCGAAAGCCAGAAACATGTGTCCAGGGATATGGCACTCGCTGCACCTACCTTAGGTGAAAGACTTTCTACAGCGATACGGCACTTGCTGCACCTACTTAGGGTGAATAATTTTTTTAAAAATCCTCGCTATTTATATTTAAATGACTGCATTTACCATGATGCCTTGGGGCTATTTTCCTCTTGAATGCAAGGCAGTGTGCTCCCTTTTTCTTTTTGGATGTTTAAATGATGGCTCCCGTGAGCCTCTTGCTGACGAGCACTGGCGATGCACCTCTGCGCCTACTGAGTGGTACAAAAACCTGTGAAGACGTTTGGCGGCATTTCAAGCGACCCCTTCAGTTACATACGCTCTCTGCTGATGACGAGCGAAAGCCAGAAACACGTGTCCAGAGATACGGCACTCGCTGCACCTACCTTAGGTGAAAAACTTTCTACAGCGATACGGCACTTGCTGCACCTACTTAGGGTGAATAATTTTTTTTTAAATTCTCGCTATTTATATTTAAATGACTGCATTTAACATGATGCCTTGGGGCTATTTTCCGCTTGAATGCAAGGCAGTGTGCTCCCTTTTTCTTTTTGGATGTCTAAATGACAGCTCCCGTGAGCCTCTTGCTGACGAGCACTGGCGATGCACCTGTGCACCTACTGAGTGGTACAAAAACCTGTGAAGACGTTCGGCGGCATTTCAAGCGACCCCTTCAGTTACATACGCTCTCTGCTGATGACGGCCGAAAGCCAGAAACACGTGTCCAGAGATACGGCACTCGCTGCACCTACCTTAGGTGAAAGACTTTCTACAGCGATACAGCACTTGCTGCACCTACTTAGGGTGAATAATTTTTTGAAAAATTCTCGCTATTTATATTTAAAAGACTGCATTTACCATGATGCCTTGGGGCTATTTTCCGCTTGAATGCAAGGCAGTGTGCTCCCTTTTTCTTTTTGGATGTCTAAATGACGGCTCCCGTGAGCCTCAAGCTGAAGAGCACTGGCGATGCACCTGTGCACCTACTGAGTGGTACAAAAACCTGTGAAGACGTTTGGCGGCATTTCAAGCGACCCCTTCAGTTACATATGCTCTCTGCTGATGACGGCCGAAAGCCAGAAACACGTGTCCAGAGATACGGCACTCGCTGCACCTACCTTAGGTGAAAGACTTTCTACAGCGATACGGCACTTGCTGCACCTACTTAGGGTGAATAATTTTTTGAAAAATTTGCGCTATTTATATTTAAATGACTGCATTTACCATGATGCCTTGGGGCTATTTTCCGCTTGAATGCAAGGCAGTGTGCTACTTTTTTTCTTTTTGGATGTCTAAATGACGGCTCCCGTGAGCCTCTTGCTGACGAGCACTGGCGATGCACCTGTGCACCTACTGAGTGGTACAAAAACCTGTGAAGACGTTTGGCGGCATTTCAAGCGACCCCTTCAGTTACATATGCTCTCTGCTGATGACGGCCGAAAGCCAGAAACACGTGTCCAGAGATACGGCACTCGCTGCACCTACCTTAGGTGAAAGACTTTCTACAGCGATACGGCACTTGCTGCACCTACTTAGGGTGAATAATTTTTTGAAAAATTTGCGCTATTTATATTTAAATGACTGCATTTACCATGATGCCTTGGGGCTATTTTCCGCTTGAATGCAAGGCAGTGTGCTCCCTTTTTCTTTTTGGATGTCTAAATGACGGCTCCCGTGAGCCTCTTGCTCATGAGCACTGGCGATGCACCTGTGCGCCTACTGAGTGGTACAAAAACCTGTGAAGACGTTTGGTGGCATTTCAAGCGACCCCTTCAGTTACATACGCTCTCTGCTGATGACGGCCGAAAGCCAGAAACACGTGTCCAGAGATACGGCACTCGCTGCACCTACCTTAGGTGAAAGACTTTCTACAGCGATACGGCACTTGCTGCACTTACTTATGGTGAATAATTTTTTGAAAAATTTGCGCTATTTATATTTAAATGACTGCATTTACCATGATGCCTTGGGGCTATTTTCCGCTTGAATGCAAGGCAGTGTGCTCCCTTTTTCTTTTTGGATGTCTAAATGACGGCTCCCGTGAGCCTCAAGCTGAAGAGCACTGGCGATGCACCTGTGTGCCTACTGAGTGGTACAAAAACCTGTGAAGACGTTTGGCGGCATTTCAAGCGACCCCTTCAGTTACATACGCTCTGTGCTGATGACGGCTGAAAGCCAGAAACACGTGTCTAGAGATATGGCACTCGCTGCACCTACCTTAGGTGAAAGACTTTCTACAGCGATACGGCACTTGCTGCACCTACTTAGGGTGAATAATTTTTTGAAAAATTCTCGCTGTTTATATTTAAATGATTGCATTTACCATGATGCCTTGGGGCTATTTTCCGCTTGAATGCAAGGCAGTGTGCTGCCTTTTTCTTTTTGGATGTCTAAATGACGGCTCCCGTGAGCCTCTTGCTGACGAGCATTGGCGATGCACCTGTGCGCCTACTGAGTGGTACAAAAACCTGTGAAGACGTTTGGCGGCATTTCAAGCGACCCCTTCAGTTACATACGCTCTCTGCTGATGACGGCCGAAAGCCAGAAACATGTGTCAAGGGATACGGCACTCGCTGCACCTACCTTAGGTGAAAGACTTTCTACAGCGATACGGCACTTGCTGCACCTACTTAGGGTGAATAATTTTTTGAAAAATTCTCGCTATTTATATATAAATGACTGCATTTACCATGATGCCTTGGGGCTATTTTCTGCCTGAATGAAAGGCAGTGTGCTCCATTTTTTCTTTTTGGATGTCTAAATGACGGCTCCCGTGAGCCTCTTGCTGACGAGCACTGGCGATGCACCTGTGCACCTACTGAGTGGTACAAAAACCTGTGAAGATGTTTGGCGGCATTTCAAGCGACCCCTTCAGTTACATACGCTCTCTGCTGATGACGGCCGAAAGTCAGAAACACGTGTCCAGAGATACGGCACTCGCTGCACCTACCTTAGGTAAAAGACTTTTTACAGCGATACAGCACTTGCTGCACCTACTTAGGGTGAATAATTTTTTTAAAAATTCGCGCTATTTATATTTAAATGACTGCATTTACCATGATGCCTTGGGGCTATTTTCCGCTTGAATGCAAGGCAGTGTACTCCCTTTTTCTTTTTGGATGTCTAAATGACGGCTCCCGTGAGCCTCTTGCTGACGAGCATTGGCGATGCACCTGTGCGCCTACTGAGTGGTACAAAAATCTGTGAAGACGTTTGGCGGCATTTCAAGCGACCCCTTCAGTTACATACGCTCTCTGCTGATGACGGCCGAAAGCCAGAAACACGTGTCCAGAGATACGGCACTCGCTGCACCTACCTTAGGAGAAAGACTTTCTACAGCGATACGGCACTTGCTGCACTTACTTATGGTGAATAATTTTTTGAAAAATTTGCGCTATTTATATTAAAATGACTGCATTTACCATGATGCCTTGGGGCTATTTTCCGCTTGAATGCAAGGCAGTGTGCTCCCTTTTTCTTTTTGGATGTCTAAATGACGGCTCCCGTGAGCCTCAAGCTGAAGAGCACTGGCGATGCACCTGTGCACCTACTGAGTGGTACAAAAACCTGTGAAGACGTTTGGCGGCATTTCAAGCGACCCCTTCAGTTACATACGCTCTCTGCTGATGACGGCTGAAAGCCAGAAACACGTGTCTAGAGATATGGCACTCGCTGCACCTACCTTAGGTGAAAGACTTTCTACAGCGATACGGCACTTGCTGCACCTACTTAGGGTGAATAATTTTTTGAAAAATTCTCGCTGTTTATATTTAAATGACTGCATTTACCATGATGCCTTGGGGCTATTTTCCGCTTGAATGCAAGGCAGTGTGCTCCCTTTTTCTTTTTGGATGTCTAAATGACGGCTCCCGTGAGCCTCTTGCTGATTAGCACTGGCGATGCACCTGTGCGCCTACTGAGTGGTACAAAAACCTGTGAAGACGTTTTGCGGCATTTCAAGCGACCCCTTCAGTTACATACGCTCTCTGCTGATGACGGCCGAGAGCCAGAAACACGTGTCCAGAGATACGGCACTCGCTGCACCTACCTTAGGTGAAAGACTTTCTACAGCGATACAGCACTTGCTGCACCTATTTAGGGTGAATAATTTTTTTGAAAAATCCTCGCTATTTATATTTAAATGACTGCATTTACCATGATGTCTTGGGGCTATTTTCCGCTTGAATGCAAGGCAGTGTGCTACTTTTTTTCTTTTTGGATGTCTAAATGACGGCTCCCGTGAGCCTCTTGCTAACGAGCACTGGCGATGCACCTGTCCCCCTACTGAGTGGTACAAAAACCTGTGAAGACGTTTGGCGGTATTTCAAGCGACCCCTTCAGTTACATACGCTCTCTGCTGATGACGGCCGAAAGCCAGAAACACGTGTCCAGAGATACGGCACTCGCTGCACCTACCTTAGGTGAAAGACTTTCTACAGCGATACGGCACTTGCTGCACCTACTTAGGGTGAATAATTTTTTTTTAAATTCGCGCTATTTATATTTAAATGACTGCATTTACCATGATGCCTTGGGGCTATTTTCCTCTTGAATGCAAGGCAGTGTGCTCCCTTTTTCTTTTTGGATGTCTAAATGATGGCTCCCGTGAGCCTCTTGCTGAAGAGCACTGGCGATGCACCTGTGCGCCTACTGAGTGGTACAAAAGCCTGTGAAGACGTTTGGCGGCATTTCAAGCGACCCCTTCAGTTACATACGCTCTCTGCTGATGACGGCCGAAAGCCAGAAACACGTGTCCAGAGATACGGCACTCGCTGCACCTACCTTAGGTGAAAAACTTTCTACAGCGATACGGCACTTGCTGCACCTACTTAGGGTGAATAATTTTTTTAAAAATTCTCGCTATTTATATTTAAATGACTGCATTTAACATGATGCCTTGGGGCTATTTTCCGCTTGAATGTAAGGCAGTGTGCTCCCTTTTTCTTTTTGGATGTCTAAATGACGGCTCCCGTGAGCCTCTTGCTGACGGGCACTGGCGATGCACCTGTGCGCCTACTGAGTGGTACAAAAACCTGTGAAGACGTTTGGCAGCATTTCAAGCGACCCCTTCAGTTACATACGCTCTCTGCTGATGACGGCCGAAAGCCAGAAACACGTGTCCAGAGATACGGCACTCGCTGCACCTACCTTAAGTGAAAGACTTTCTACAGCGATACAGCACTTGCTGCACTTACTTAGGGTGAATAATTTTTTGAAAAATGTGCGCTATTTATATTTAAATGACTGCATTTACCATGATGCCTTGGGGCTATTTTCCGCTTGAATGCAAGGCAGTGTGCTCCCTTTTTCTTTTTGGATGTCTAAATGAGGGCTCCTGTGAGCCTCTTGCTGACGAGCACTGGCGATGCACCTGTGCGCCTACTGAGTGGTACAAAAACCTGTGAAGACGTTTGGCGGCATTTCAAGTGACCCCTTCAGTTACATACGCTCTCAGCTGATGACGGCCGAAAGCCAGACACATGTGTCCAGGGATACGGCACTCGCTGCACCTACCTTAGGTGAAAGACTTTCTACAGCGATACGGCACTTGCTACACCTACTTAGGGTGAATAATTTTTTGAAAAATTCTCGCTATTTATATTTAAATGACTGCATTTACCATGATGCCTTGGGGCTATTTTCCTCTTGAATGCAAGGCAGTGTGCTCCCTTTTTCTTTTTGGATGTCTAAATGATGGCTCCCGTGAGCCTCTTGCTGACGAGCACTGGCGATGCACCTGTGCGCCTACTGAGTGGTACAAAAACCTGTTAAGACGTTTGGCGGTATTTCAAGCGACCCCTTCAGTTACATACGCTCTCTGCTGATGACGGCCGAAAGCCAGAAACACGTGTCCAGAGATTCGGCACTCGCTGCACCTACCTTAGGTGAAAAACTTTCTACAGCGATACGGCACTTGCTGCACCTACTTAGGGTGAATAATTTTTTTTAAAATTCTCGCTATTTATATTTAAATGACTGCATTTAACATGATGCCTTGGGGCTATTTTCCGCTTGAATGCAAGGCAGTGTGCTCCCTTTTTCTTTTTGGATGTCTAAATGACAGCTCCAGTGAGCCTCTTGCTGACGAGCACTGGCGATGCACCTGTGCGCCTACTGAGTGGTACAAAAACCTGTGAAGACGTTTGGTGGCATTTCAAGCGACCCCTTCAGTTACATACGCTCTCTGCTGATGACGGCCGAAAGCCAGAAACACGTGTCCAGAGATACGGCACTCGCTGCACCTACCTTAGGTGAAAGACTTTCTACAGCGATACGGCACTTGCTGCACTTACTTAGGGTGAATAATTTTTTGAAAAATTTGCGCTATTTATATTTAAATGACTGCATTTACCATGATGCCTTGGGGCTATTTTCCGCTTGAATGCAAGGCAGTGTGCTCCCTTTTTCTTTTTGGATGTCTAAATGACGGCTCCCGTGAGCCTCTAGCTGAAGAGCACTGGCGATGCACCTGTGCGCCTACTGAGTGGTACAAAAACCTGTGAAGATGTTTGGCGGCATTTCAAGCGACCCCTTCAGTTACATACGCTCTCTGCTGATGACGGCTGAAAGCCAGAAACACGTGTCTAGAGATATGGCACTCGCTGCACCTACCTTAGGTGAAAGACTTTCTACAGCAATACGGCACTTGCTGCACCTACTTAGGGTGAATAATTTTTTGAAAAATTCTCGCTGTTTATATTTAAATGACTGCATTTACCATGATGCCTTGGGGCTATTTTCCGCTTGAATGCAAGGCAGTGTGCTCCCTTTTTCTTTTTGGATGTCTAAATGACGGCTCCCGTGAGCCTCTTGCTGATGAGCACTGGCGATGCACCTGTGCGCCTACTGAGTGGTACAAAAACCTGTGAAGACGTTTGGCGGCATTTCAAGCGACCCCTTCAGTTACATACGCTCTCTGCTGATGACGGCCGAGAGCCAGAAACACGTGTCCAGAGATACGGCACTCGCTGCACCTACCTTAGGTGAAAGACTTTCTACAGCGATACGGCACTTGCTGCACCTACGTAGGGTGAATAATTTTTTGAAAAATCCTCGCTATTTATATTTAAATGACTGCATTTACCATGATGCCTTGGGGCTATTTTCCGCTTGAATGCAAGGCAGTGTGCTACTTTTTTTCTTTTTGGATGTCTAAATGACGGCTCCCGTGAGCCTCTTGCTAACGAGCACTGGCGATGCACCTGTCCCCCTACTGAGTGGTACAAAAACCTGTGAAGACGTTTGGCGGCATTTCAAGCGACCCCTTCAGTTACATACGCTCTCTGCTGATGACGGCCGAAAGCCAGAAACACGTGTCCAGAGATACGGCACTCGCTGCACCTACCTTAGGTGAAAGACTTTCTACAGCGATACGGCACTTGCTGCACCTACTTAGGGTGAATAATTTTTTTTTAAATTCGCGCTATTTATATTTAAATTACTGCATTTACCATGATGCCTTGGGGCTATTGTCCGCTTGAATGCAAGGCAGTGTGCTCCCTTTTTCTTTTTGGATGTCTAAATGAGGGCTCCCGTGAGCCTCTTGCTGACGAGCACTGGCGATGCACCTGTGCGCCTACTGAGTGGTACAAAAACCTGTGAAGATGTTTGGCGGCATTTCAAGCGACCCCTTCAGTTACATACGCTCTCAGCTGATGACGGCCGAAAGCCAGAAACATGTGTCCAGGGATACGGCACTCGCTCCACCTACCTTACGTGAAAGACTTTCTACAGCGATACGGCACTTGCTGCACCTACTTAGGGTGAATAATTTTTTGAAAAATTCTCGCTGTTTATATTTAAATGACTGCATTTACCATGATGCCTTGGGGCTATTTTCCGCTTGAATGCAAGGCAGTGTGCTCCCTTTTTCTTTTTGGATGTCTAAATGACGGCTCCCGTGAGCCTCTTGCTGATGTGCACTGGCGATGCACCTGTGCGCCTACTGAGTGGTAGAAAAACCTGTGAAGACGTTTGGCGGCATTTCAAGCGACCCCTTCAGTTACATACGCTCTCTGCTGATGACGGCCGAGAGCCAGAAACACGTGTCCAGAGATACGGCACTCGCTGCACCTACCTTAGGTGAAAAACTTTCTACAGCGATACGGCACTTGCTGCACCTACTTAGGGTGAATAATTTTTTTTTAAATTCTCGCTATTTATACTTAAATGACTGCATTTAACATGATGCCTTGGGGCTATTTTCCGCTTGAATGCAAGGCAGTGTGCTCCCTTTTTCTTTTTGGATGTCTAAATGACGGCTCCCGTGAGACTCTTCTTGACGAGCACTGGCGATGCACCTGTGCGCCTACTGAGTGGTACAAAAACCTGTGAAGACGTTTGGCGGCATTTGAAGCGACCCCTTCAGTTACATACGCTCTCTGCTGATGACGGCCGAAAGCCAGAAACACGTGTCCAGAGATACGGCACTCGCTGCACCTACCTTAGGTGAAAGACTTTCTACAGCGATACGGCACTTGCTGCACTTACTTAGGGTGAATAATTTTTTGAAAAATTTGCGCTATTTATATTTAAATGACTGCATTTACCATGATGCCTTGGGGCTATTTTCCGCTTGAATGCAAGGCAGTGTGCTCCCTTTTTCTTTTTGGATGTCTAAATGACGGCTCCCGTGAGCCTCTAGCTGAAGAGCACTGGCGATGCACCTGTGCGCCTACTGAGTGGTACAAAAACCTGTGAAGACGTTTGGCGGCATTTCAAGCGACCCCTTCAGTTACATACGCTCTCTGCTGATGACGGCTGAAAGCCAGAAACACGTGTCTAGAGATATGGCACTCGCTGCACCTACCTTAGGTGAAAGTCTTTCTACAGCGATACGGCACTTGCTGCACCTACTTAGGGTGAATAATTTTTTGAAAAATTCTCGCTGTTTATATTTAAATGACTGCATTTACCATGATGCCTTGGGGCTATTTTCCGCTTGAATGCAAGGCAGTGTGCTCTCTTTTTCTTTTTGGATGTCTAAATGACGGCTCCCGTGAGCCTCTTGCTGATGAGCACTGGCGATGCACCTGTGCGCCTACTGAGTGGTACAAAAACCTGTGAAGACGTTTGGCGGCATTTCAAGCGACCCCTTCAGTTACATACGCTCTCTGCTGATGACGGCCGAGAGCCAGAAACACGTGTCCAGAGATACGGCACTCGCTGCACCTACCTTAGGTGAAAGACTTTCTACAGCGATACGGCACTTGCTGCACCTACTTAGGGTGAATAATTTTTTGAAAAATCCTCGCTATTTATATCTAAATGACTGCATTTACCATGATGCCTTGGGGCAATTTTACGCTTGAATGCAAGGCAGTGTGCTACTTTTTTTCTTTTTGGATGTCTAAATGACGGCTCCCGTGAGCCTCTTGCTAACGAGCACTGGCGATGCACCTGTCCCCCTACTGAGTGGTACAAAAACTTGTGAAGACGTTTGGCGGCATTTCAAGCGACCCCTTCAGTTACATACGCTCTCTGCTGATGACGGCCGAAAGACAGACACACGTGTCCAGAGATACGGCACTCGCTGCACCTACCTTAGGTGAAAGACTTTCTACAGCGATACGGCACTTGCTGCAACTACTTAGGGTGAATAATTTTTTAAAAAATTCGCGCTATTTATATTTAAATGACTGCATTTACCATGATGCCTTGGGGCTATTGTCTGCTTGAATGCAAGGCAGTGTGCTCCCTTTTTCTTTTTGGATGTCTAAATGAGGACTCCCGTGAGCCTCTTGCTGACGAGCACTGGCGATGCACCTGTGCGCCTACTGAGTGGTACAAAAACCTGTGAAGACGTTTGGCGGCATTTCAAGCGACCCCTTCAGTTACATACGCTCTCAGCTGATGACGGGTGAAAGCCAGAAACATGTGTCCAGGGATACGGCACTCGCTGCACCTACCCTAGGTGAAAGACTTTCTACAGCGATACGGCACTTGCTGCACCTACTTAGGGTGAATAATTTTTTGAAAAATTCTCGCTATTTATATTTAAATGACTGCATTTACCATGATGCCTTGGGGCTATTTTCCTCTTGAATGCAAGGCAGTGTGCTCCCTTTTTCTTTTTGGATGTCTAAATGATGGCTCCCGTGAGCCTCTTGCTGACGGGCACTGGCGATGCACCTGTGCGCCTACTGAGTGGTACAAAAGCCTGTGAAGACGTTTGGCGGCATTTCAAGCGACCCCTTCAGTTACATACGCTCTCTGCTGATGACGGCTGAAAGCCAGAAACACGTGTCTAGAGATATGGCACTCGCTGCACCTACCTTAGGTGAAAGACTTTCTACAGCGATACGGCACTTGCTGCACCTACTTAGGGTGAATAATTTTTTGAAAAATTCTCGCTGTTTATATTTAAATGACAGCATTTACCATGATGCCTTGGGGATATTTTCCGCTTGAATGCAAGGCAGTGTGCTCCCTTTTTCTTTTTGGATGTCTAAATGACGGCTCCCATGAGCCTCTTGCTGACGAGCACTGGCGATGCACCTGTGCGCCAACTGAGTTTTACAAAAACCTGTGAAGACGTTTGGCGGCATTTCAAGCGACCCCTTCAGTTACATACGCTCTCTGCTGATGACGGCCGAAAGCCAGAAACACGTGTCCAGAGATACGGCACTCGCTGCACCTACCTTAGGTGAAAGACTTTCTACAGCGATACGGCACTTGCTGCACCTACTTAGGGTGAATAATTTTTTGAAAAAGTCTCGCTATTTATATTAAATGACTGCATTTACCATGATGCCTTGGGGCTATTTTCCGCTTGAATGCAAGGCAGTGTGCTCCCTTTTTCTTTTTGGATGTCTAAATTACGACTCCAGTGAGCCTCTTGCTGACGAGCACTGGCGATGCACCTGTGCGCCTACTGAGTGGTACAAAAACCTGTGAAGACGTTTGGCGGCATTTCAAGCGACCCCTTCAGTTACATACGCTCTCTGCTGATGACGGCTGAAAGCCAGAAACACGTGTCTAGAGATATGGCACTCGCTGCACCTACCTTAGGTGAAAGACTTTCTACAGCGATACGGCACTTGCTGCACCTACTTAGGGTGAATAATTTTTTGAAAAAGTCTCGCTATTTATATTAAATGACTGCATTTACCATGATGCCTTGGGGCTATTTTCCGCTTGAATGCAAGGCAGTGTGCTCCCTTTTTCTTTTTGGATGTCTAAATGACGACTCCCGTGAGCCTCTAGCTGAAGAGCACTGGCGATGCACCTGTGCGCCTACTGAGTGGTACAAAAACCTGTGAAGACGTTTGGCGGCATTTCAAGCGACCCCTTCAGTTACATACGCTCTCTGCTGATGACGGCTGAAAGCCAGAAACACGTGTCTAGAGATATGGCACTCGCTGCACCTACCTTAGGTGAAAGACTTTCTACAGCTATACGGCACTTGCTGCACCTACTTAGGGTGAATAATTTTTTGAAAAATTCTCGCTGTTTATATTTAAATGACAGCATTTACCATGATGCCTTGGGGCTATTTTCCGCTTGAATGCAAGGCAGTGTGCTCCCTTTTTCTTTTTGGATGTCTAAATGACAGCTCCCGTGAGCCTCTTGCTGACGAGCACTGGCGATGCACCTGTGCGCCTACTGAGTTTTACAAAAACCTGTGAAGACGTTTGGCGGCATTTCAAGCGACCCCTTCAGTTACATACGCTCTCTGCTGATGACGGCCGAAAGCCAGAAACACGTGTCCAGAGATACGGCACTCGCTGCACCTACCTTAGGTGAAAGACTTTCTACAGCGATACGGCACTTGCTGCACCTACTTAGGGTGAATAATTTTTTTAAAAATTCTCGCTATTTATATTAAATGACTGCATTTACCATGATGCCTTGGGGCTATTTTCCGCTTGAATGCAAGGCAGTGTGCTCCCTTTTTGTTTTTGGATGTCTAAATGATGGTTCCCATGAGCCTCTTGCTGACGAGCACTGGCGATGCACCTGTGCGCCTACTGAGTGGTACAAAAACCTGTGAAGACGTTTGGCGGCATTTCAAACGACCCCTTCAGTTACATACGCTCTCAGCTGATGACAGCCGAAAGCCAAAAACATGTGTCCAGGGATACGGCACTCGCTGCACCTACCTTAGGTGAAAGACTTTCTACAGCGATACGGCACTTGCTGCACCTACTTAGGGTGAATCATTTTTTTAAAAATCCTCGCTATTTATATTTAAATGACTGCATTTACCATGATGCGTTGGGGCTATTTTCCTCTTGAATGCAAGGCAGTGTGCTCCCTTTTTCTTTTTGGATGTTTAAAAGATGGCTCCCGTGAGCCTCTTGCTGACGAGCACTGGCGATGCACCTGTGCGCCTACTGAGTGGTACAAAAACCTGTGAAGACGTTTGGCGGCATTTCAAGCGACCCCTTCAGTTACATACGCTCTCTGCTGATGACGGCTGAAAGAAAGAAACACGTGTCCAGAGATACGGCACTCGCTGCACCTACCTTAGGTGAAAAACTTTCTACAGCGATACGGCACTTGCTGCACCTACTTAGGGTGAATATTTTTTTAAAAAATTCTCGCTATTTATATTTAAATGACTGCATTTAACATGATGCCTTGGGGCTATTTTCCGCTTGAATGCAAGGCAGTGTGCTCCCTTTTTCTTTTTGGATGTCTAAATGACAGCTCCCGTGAGCCTCTTGCTGACGAGCACTGGCGATGCACCTGTGCACCTACTGAGTGGTACAAAAACCTGTGAACACGTTTGGCGGCATTTCAAGCGACCCCTTCAGTTACATACGCTCTCTGCTGATGACGGCTGAAAGCCAGAAACACGTGTCTAGAGATATGGCACTCGCTGCACCTACCTTAGGTGAAATACTTTCTACAGCGATACGGCACTTGCTGCACCTACTTAGGGTGAATAATTTTTTTTTAAATTCTCGCTATTTATACTTAAATGACTGCATTTAACATGATGCCTTGGGGCTATTTTCCGCTTGAATGCAAGGCAGTGTGCTCCCTTTTTCTTTTTGGATGTCTAACTGACGGCTCCCGTGAGACTCTTGTTGATGAGCACTGGCGATGCACCTGTGCGCCTACTGAGTGGTACAAAAACCTGTGAAGACGTTTGGCGGCATTTCAAGCGACCCCTTCAGTTACATACGCTCACTGCTGATGACGGCCGAAAGCCAGAAACACGTGTCCAGAGATACGGCACTCGCTGCACCTACCTTAGGTGAAAAACTTTCTACAGCGATACGGCACTTGCTGCACCTACTTAGGGTGAATATTCTTTTTTAAAATTCTCGCTATTTATATTTAAATGACTGCATTTAACATGATGCCTTGGGGCTATTTTCCGCTTGAATGCAAGGCAGTGTGCTCCCTTTTTCTTTTTGGATGTCTAAATGACGACTCCCGTGAGCCTCTAGCTGAAGAGCACTGGCGATGCACCTGTGCGCCTACTGAGTGGTACAAAAACTTGTGAAGACGTTTGGCGGCATTTCAAGCGACCCCTTCAGTTACATACGCTCTCTGCTGATGACGGCTGAAAGCCAGAAACACGTGTCTAGAGATATGGCACTCGCTGCACCTACCTTAGGTGAAAGACTTTCTACAGCGATACGGCACTTGCTGCACCTACTTAGGGTGAATAATTTTTTGAAAAATTCTCGCTGTTTATATTTAAATGACTGCATTTACCATGATGCCTTGGGGCTATTTTCCGCTTGAATGCAAGGCAGTGTGCTCCCTTTTTCTTTTTGGATGTCTAAATGACGGCTCCCGTGAGCCTCTTGCTGACGAGCACTGGCGATGCACCTGTGCGCCTACTGAGTTTTACAAAAACCTGTGAAGACGTTTGGCGGCATTTCAAGCGACCCCTTCAGTTACATACGCTCTCTGCTGATGACGGCCGAAAGCCAGAAACACGTGTCCAGAGATACGGCACTCGCTGCACCTACCTTAGGTGAAAGACTTTCTACAGCGATACGGCACTTGCTGCACCTACTTAGGGTGAATAATTTTTTGAAAAAGTATTGCTATTTATATTAAATGACTGCATTTACCATGATGCCTTGGGGCTATTTTCCGCTTGAATGCAAGGCAGTGTGCTCCCTTTTTCTTTTTGGATGTCTAAATTACGACTCCCGTGAGCCTCTTGCTGACGAGCACTGGCGATGCACCTGTGCGCCTACTGAGTGGTACAAAAACCTGTGAAGGCGTTTGGCGGCATTTCAAGCGACCCCTTCAGTTACATACGCTCACTGCTGATGACGGCCGAAAGCCAGAAACATGTGTCCAGAGATACCGCACTCGCTGCACCTACCTTCGGTGAAAGTCTTTCTACAGCGATACGGCACTTGCTGCACCTACTTAGGGTGAATAATTTTTAAAAAAATTCTCGCTATTTATATTTAAATGACTGCATTTACCATGATGCCTTGGGGCTATTTTCCGCTTGAATGCAAGGCAGTGTGCTCCATTTTTGTTTTTGGATGTCTACATGATGGTTCCCGTGAGCCTCTTGCTGACGAGCACTGGCGATGCACCTGTGCGCCTACTGAGTGGTACAAAAACCTGTGAAGACGTTTGGCGGCATTTCAAGCGACCCCTTCAGTTACATACGCTCTCAGCTGATGACAGCCAAAAGCCAAAAACATGTGTCCAGGGATACGGCACTCGCTGCACCTACCTTAGGTGAAAGACTTTCTACAGCGATACGGCACTTGCTGCACCTACTTAGGGTGAATCATTTTTTTAAAAATCCTCGCTATTTATATTTAAATGACTGCATTTACCATGATGCGTTGGGGCTATTTTCCTCTTGAATGCAAGGCAGTGTGCTCCCTTTTTCTTTTTGGATGTTTAAAAGATGGCTCCCGTGAGCCTCTTGCTGACGAGCACTGGCGATGCACCTGTGCGCCTACTGAGTGGTACAAAAACCTGTGAAGACGTTTGGCGGCATTTCAAGCGACCCCTTGAGTTACATACGCTCTCTGCTGATGACAGCTGAAAGAAAGAAACACGTGTCCAGAGATACGGCACTCGCTGCACCTACCTTAGGTGAAAAACTTTCTACAGCGATACGGCACTTGCTGCACCTACTTAGGGTGAATAATTTTTTTAAAAATTCTCGCTATTTATATTTAAATGACTGCATTTAACATGATGCCTTGGGGCTATTTTCCGCTTGAATGCAAGGCAGTGTGCTCCCTTTTTCTTTTTGGATGTCTAAATGACAGCTCCCGTGAGCCTCTTGCTGACGAGCACTGGCGATGCACCTGTGCACCTACTGAGTGGTACAAAAACCTGTGAACACGTTTGGCGGCATTTCAAGCGACCCCTTCAGTTACATACGCTCTCTGCTGATGACGGCTGAAAGCCAGAAACACGTGTCTAGAGATATGGCACTCGCTGCACCTACCTTAGGTGAAAGACTTTCTACAGCGATACGGCACTTGCTGCACCTACTTAGGGTGAATAATTTTTTGAAAAATTCTCGCTGTTTATATTTAAATGACTGCATTTACCATGATGTCTTGGGGCTATTTTCCGCTTGAATGCAAGGCAGTGTGCTCCCTTTTTCTTTTTGGATGTCTAAATGACGGCTCCCGTGAGCCTCTTGCTGATGAGCACTGGCGATGCACCTGTGCGCCTACTGAGTGGTACAAAAACCTGTGAAGACGTTTGGCGGCATTTCAAGCGACCCCTTCAGTTACATACGCTCTCTGCTGATGATGGCCGAGAGCCAGAAACACGTGTCCAGAGATACGGCACTCGCTGCACCTACCTTAGGTGAAAAACTTTCTACAGCGATACGGCACTTGCTGCACCTACTTAGGGTGAATAATTTTTTTTTAAATTCTCGCTATTTATACTTAAATGACTGCATTTAACATGATGCCTTGGGGCTATTTTCCGCTTGAATGCAAGGCAGTGTGCTCCCTTTTTCTTTTTGGATGTCTAACTGACGGCTCCCGTGAGACTCTTGTTGAAGAGCACTGGCGATGCACCTGTGCGCCTACTGAGTGGTACAAAAACCTGTGAAGACGTTTGGCGGCATTTCAAGCGACCCCTTCAGTTACATACGCTCCCTGCTGATGACGGCCGAAAGCCAGAAACACGTGTCCAGAGATACGGCACTCGCTGCACCTACCTTAGGTGAAAGACTTTCTACAGCGATACGGCACTTGCTGCACTTACTTAGGGTGAATAATTTTTTGAAAAATTTGCGCTATTTATATTTAAATGACTGCATTTACCATGATGCCTTGGGGCTATTTTCCGCTTGAATGCAAGGCAGTGTGCTCCCTTTTTCTTTTTGGATGTCTAAATGACGGCTCCCGTGAGCCTCTAGCTGAAGAGCACTGGCGATGCACCTGTGCGCCTACTGAGAGGTACAAAAACCTGTGAAGACGTTTGGCGGCATTTCAAGCGACCCCTTCAGTTACATACGCTCTCAGCTGATGACAGCCGAAAGCCAAAAACATGTGTCCAGGGATACGGCACTCGCTGCACCTACCTTAGGTGAAAGACTTTGTACAGCGATACGGCACTTGCTGCACCTACTTAGGGTGAATCATTTTTTTAAAAATCCTCGCTATTTATATTAAATGACTGCATTTACCATGATGCCTTGGGGCTATTTTCCGCTTGAATGCAAGGCAGTGTGCTCCCTTTTTCTTTTTGGATGTCTAAATTACGACTCCCGTGAGCCTCTTGCTGACGAGCACTGGCGATGCACCTGTGCGCCTACTGAGTGGTACAAAAACCTGTGAAGACGTTTGGCGGCATTTCAAGCGACCCCTTCAGTTACATACGCTCACTGCTGATGACGGCCGAAAGCCAGAAACACGTGTCCAGAGATACGGCACTCGCTGCACCTACCTTAGGTGAAAGTCTTTCTACAGCGATACGGCACTTGCTGCACCTACTTAGGGTGAATAATTTTTTTTTAAATTCTCGCTATTTATATTTAAATGACTGCATTTACCATGATGCCTTGGGGCTATTTTCCGCTTGAATGCAAGGCAGTGTGCTCCCTTTTTGTTTTTGGATGTCTAAATCACGGTTCCCGTGAGCCTCTTGCTGACGAGCACTGGCGATGCACCTGTGCGCCTACTGAGTGGTACAAAAACCTGTGAAGACGTTTGGCGGCATTTCAAGCGACCCCTTCAGTTACATACGCTCTCAGCTGATGACGGCCGAAAGCCAGAAACATGTGTCCAGGGATATGGCACTCGCTGCACCTACCTTAGGTGAAAGACTTTCTACAGCGATACGGCACTTGCTGCACCTACTTAGGGTGAATAATTTTTTTAAAAATCCTCGCTATTTATATTTAAATGACTGCATTTACCATGATGCCTTGGGGCTATTTTCCTCTTGAATGCAAGGCAGTGTGCTCCCTTTTTCTTTTTGGATGTTTAAATGATGGCTCCCGTGAGCCTCTTGCTGACGAGCACTGGCGATGCACCTCTGCGCCTACTGAGTGGTACAAAAACCTGTGAAGACGTTTGGCGGCATTTCAAGCGACCCCTTCAGTTACATACGCTCTCTGCTGATGACGAGCGAAAGCCAGAAACACGTGTCCAGAGATACGGCACTCGCTGCACCTACCTTAGGTGAAAAACTTTCTACAGCGATACGGCACTTGCTGCACCTACTTAGGGTGAATAATTTTTTTTTAAATTCTCGCTATTTATATTTAAATGACTGCATTTAACATGATGCCTTGGGGCTATTTTCCGCTTGAATGCAAGGCAGTGTGCTCCCTTTTTCTTTTTGGATGTCTAAATGACAGCTCCCGTGAGCCTCTTGCTGACGAGCACTGGCGATGCACCTGTGCACCTACTGAGTGGTACAAAAACCTGTGAAGACGTTCGGCGGCATTTCAAGCGACCCCTTCAGTTACATACGCTCTCTGCTGATGACGGCCGAAAGCCAGAAACACGTGTCCAGAGATACGGCACTCGCTGCACCTACCTTAGGTGAAAGACTTTCTACAGCGATACAGCACTTGCTGCACCTACTTAGGGTGAATAATTTTTTGAAAAATTCTCGCTATTTATATTTAAAAGACTGCATTTACCATGATGCCTTGGGGCTATTTTCCGCTTGAATGCAAGGCAGTGTGCTCCCTTTTTCTTTTTGGATGTCTAAATGACGGCTCCCGTGAGCCTCAAGCTGAAGAGCACTGGCGATGCACCTGTGCACCTACTGAGTGGTACAAAAACCTGTGAAGACGTTTGGCGGCATTTCAAGCGACCCCTTCAGTTACATATGCTCTCTGCTGATGACGGCCGAAAGCCAGAAACACGTGTCCAGAGATACGGCACTCGCTGCACCTACCTTAGGTGAAAGACTTTCTACAGCGATACGGCACTTGCTGCACCTACTTAGGGTGAATAATTTTTTGAAAAATTTGCGCTATTTATATTTAAATGACTGCATTTACCATGATGCCTTGGGGCTATTTTCCGCTTGAATGCAAGGCAGTGTGCTACTTTTTTTCTTTTTGGATGTCTAAATGACGGCTCCCGTGAGCCTCTTGCTGACGAGCACTGGCGATGCACCTGTGCACCTACTGAGTGGTACAAAAACCTGTGAAGACGTTTGGCGGCATTTCAAGCGACCCCTTCAGTTACATATGCTCTCTGCTGATGACGGCCGAAAGCCAGAAACACGTGTCCAGAGATACGGCACTCGCTGCACCTACCTTAGGTGAAAGACTTTCTACAGCGATACGGCACTTGCTGCACCTACTTAGGGTGAATAATTTTTTGAAAAATTTGCGCTATTTATATTTAAATGACTGCATTTACCATGATGCCTTGGGGCTATTTTCCGCTTGAATGCAAGGCAGTGTGCTCCCTTTTTCTTTTTGGATGTCTAAATGACGGCTCCCGTGAGCCTCTTGCTCATGAGCACTGGCGATGCACCTGTGCGCCTACTGAGTGGTACAAAAACCTGTGAAGACGTTTGGTGGCATTTCAAGCGACCCCTTCAGTTACATACGCTCTCTGCTGATGACGGCCGAAAGCCAGAAACACGTGTCCAGAGATACGGCACTCGCTGCACCTACCTTAGGTGAAAGACTTTCTACAGCGATACGGCACTTGCTGCACTTACTTATGGTGAATAATTTTTTGAAAAATTTGCGCTATTTATATTTAAATGACTGCATTTACCATGATGCCTTGGGGCTATTTTCCGCTTGAATGCAAGGCAGTGTGCTCCCTTTTTCTTTTTGGATGTCTAAATGACGGCTCCCGTGAGCCTCAAGCTGAAGAGCACTGGCGATGCACCTGTGTGCCTACTGAGTGGTACAAAAACCTGTGAAGACGTTTGGCGGCATTTCAAGCGACCCCTTCAGTTACATACGCTCTGTGCTGATGACGGCTGAAAGCCAGAAACACGTGTCTAGAGATATGGCACTCGCTGCACCTACCTTAGGTGAAAGACTTTCTACAGCGATACGGCACTTGCTGCACCTACTTAGGGTGAATAATTTTTTGAAAAATTCTCGCTGTTTATATTTAAATGATTGCATTTACCATGATGCCTTGGGGCTATTTTCCGCTTGAATGCAAGGCAGTGTGCTGCCTTTTTCTTTTTGGATGTCTAAATGACGGCTCCCGTGAGCCTCTTGCTGACGAGCATTGGCGATGCACCTGTGCGCCTACTGAGTGGTACAAAAACCTGTGAAGACGTTTGGCGGCATTTCAAGCGACCCCTTCAGTTACATACGCTCTCTGCTGATGACGGCCGAAAGCCAGAAACATGTGTCAAGGGATACGGCACTCGCTGCACCTACCTTAGGTGAAAGACTTTCTACAGCGATACGGCACTTGCTGCACCTACTTAGGGTGAATAATTTTTTGAAAAATTCTCGCTATTTATATATAAATGACTGCATTTACCATGATGCCTTGGGGCTATTTTCTGCCTGAATGAAAGGCAGTGTGCTCCATTTTTTCTTTTTGGATGTCTAAATGACGGCTCCCGTGAGCCTCTTGCTGACGAGCACTGGCGATGCACCTGTGCACCTACTGAGTGGTACAAAAACCTGTGAAGATGTTTGGCGGCATTTCAAGCGACCCCTTCAGTTACATACGCTCTCTGCTGATGACGGCCGAAAGTCAGAAACACGTGTCCAGAGATACGGCACTCGCTGCACCTACCTTAGGTAAAAGACTTTTTACAGCGATACAGCACTTGCTGCACCTACTTAGGGTGAATAATTTTTTTAAAAATTCGCGCTATTTATATTTAAATGACTGCATTTACCATGATGCCTTGGGGCTATTTTCCGCTTGAATGCAAGGCAGTGTACTCCCTTTTTCTTTTTGGATGTCTAAATGACGGCTCCCGTGAGCCTCTTGCTGACGAGCATTGGCGATGCACCTGTGCGCCTACTGAGTGGTACAAAAATCTGTGAAGACGTTTGGCGGCATTTCAAGCGACCCCTTCAGTTACATACGCTCTCTGCTGATGACGGCCGAAAGCCAGAAACACGTGTCCAGAGATACGGCACTCGCTGCACCTACCTTAGGAGAAAGACTTTCTACAGCGATACGGCACTTGCTGCACTTACTTATGGTGAATAATTTTTTGAAAAATTTGCGCTATTTATATTAAAATGACTGCATTTACCATGATGCCTTGGGGCTATTTTCCGCTTGAATGCAAGGCAGTGTGCTCCCTTTTTCTTTTTGGATGTCTAAATGACGGCTCCCGTGAGCCTCAAGCTGAAGAGCACTGGCGATGCACCTGTGCACCTACTGAGTGGTACAAAAACCTGTGAAGACGTTTGGCGGCATTTCAAGCGACCCCTTCAGTTACATACGCTCTCTGCTGATGACGGCTGAAAGCCAGAAACACGTGTCTAGAGATATGGCACTCGCTGCACCTACCTTAGGTGAAAGACTTTCTACAGCGATACGGCACTTGCTGCACCTACTTAGGGTGAATAATTTTTTGAAAAATTCTCGCTGTTTATATTTAAATGACTGCATTTACCATGATGCCTTGGGGCTATTTTCCGCTTGAATGCAAGGCAGTGTGCTCCCTTTTTCTTTTTGGATGTCTAAATGACGGCTCCCGTGAGCCTCTTGCTGATTAGCACTGGCGATGCACCTGTGCGCCTACTGAGTGGTACAAAAACCTGTGAAGACGTTTTGCGGCATTTCAAGCGACCCCTTCAGTTACATACGCTCTCTGCTGATGACGGCCGAGAGCCAGAAACACGTGTCCAGAGATACGGCACTCGCTGCACCTACCTTAGGTGAAAGACTTTCTACAGCGATACAGCACTTGCTGCACCTATTTAGGGTGAATAATTTTTTTGAAAAATCCTCGCTATTTATATTTAAATGACTGCATTTACCATGATGTCTTGGGGCTATTTTCCGCTTGAATGCAAGGCAGTGTGCTACTTTTTTTCTTTTTGGATGTCTAAATGACGGCTCCCGTGAGCCTCTTGCTAACGAGCACTGGCGATGCACCTGTCCCCCTACTGAGTGGTACAAAAACCTGTGAAGACGTTTGGCGGTATTTCAAGCGACCCCTTCAGTTACATACGCTCTCTGCTGATGACGGCCGAAAGCCAGAAACACGTGTCCAGAGATACGGCACTCGCTGCACCTACCTTAGGTGAAAGACTTTCTACAGCGATACGGCACTTGCTGCACCTACTTAGGGTGAATAATTTTTTTTTAAATTCGCGCTATTTATATTTAAATGACTGCATTTACCATGATGCCTTGGGGCTATTTTCCTCTTGAATGCAAGGCAGTGTGCTCCCTTTTTCTTTTTGGATGTCTAAATGATGGCTCCCGTGAGCCTCTTGCTGAAGAGCACTGGCGATGCACCTGTGCGCCTACTGAGTGGTACAAAAGCCTGTGAAGACGTTTGGCGGCATTTCAAGCGACCCCTTCAGTTACATACGCTCTCTGCTGATGACGGCCGAAAGCCAGAAACACGTGTCCAGAGATACGGCACTCGCTGCACCTACCTTAGGTGAAAAACTTTCTACAGCGATACGGCACTTGCTGCACCTACTTAGGGTGAATAATTTTTTTAAAAATTCTCGCTATTTATATTTAAATGACTGCATTTAACATGATGCCTTGGGGCTATTTTCCGCTTGAATGTAAGGCAGTGTGCTCCCTTTTTCTTTTTGGATGTCTAAATGACGGCTCCCGTGAGCCTCTTGCTGACGGGCACTGGCGATGCACCTGTGCGCCTACTGAGTGGTACAAAAACCTGTGAAGACGTTTGGCAGCATTTCAAGCGACCCCTTCAGTTACATACGCTCTCTGCTGATGACGGCCGAAAGCCAGAAACACGTGTCCAGAGATACGGCACTCGCTGCACCTACCTTAAGTGAAAGACTTTCTACAGCGATACAGCACTTGCTGCACTTACTTAGGGTGAATAATTTTTTGAAAAATGTGCGCTATTTATATTTAAATGACTGCATTTACCATGATGCCTTGGGGCTATTTTCCGCTTGAATGCAAGGCAGTGTGCTCCCTTTTTCTTTTTGGATGTCTAAATGAGGGCTCCTGTGAGCCTCTTGCTGACGAGCACTGGCGATGCACCTGTGCGCCTACTGAGTGGTACAAAAACCTGTGAAGACGTTTGGCGGCATTTCAAGTGACCCCTTCAGTTACATACGCTCTCAGCTGATGACGGCCGAAAGCCAGACACATGTGTCCAGGGATACGGCACTCGCTGCACCTACCTTAGGTGAAAGACTTTCTACAGCGATACGGCACTTGCTACACCTACTTAGGGTGAATAATTTTTTGAAAAATTCTCGCTATTTATATTTAAATGACTGCATTTACCATGATGCCTTGGGGCTATTTTCCTCTTGAATGCAAGGCAGTGTGCTCCCTTTTTCTTTTTGGATGTCTAAATGATGGCTCCCGTGAGCCTCTTGCTGACGAGCACTGGCGATGCACCTGTGCGCCTACTGAGTGGTACAAAAACCTGTTAAGACGTTTGGCGGTATTTCAAGCGACCCCTTCAGTTACATACGCTCTCTGCTGATGACGGCCGAAAGCCAGAAACACGTGTCCAGAGATTCGGCACTCGCTGCACCTACCTTAGGTGAAAAACTTTCTACAGCGATACGGCACTTGCTGCACCTACTTAGGGTGAATAATTTTTTTTAAAATTCTCGCTATTTATATTTAAATGACTGCATTTAACATGATGCCTTGGGGCTATTTTCCGCTTGAATGCAAGGCAGTGTGCTCCCTTTTTCTTTTTGGATGTCTAAATGACAGCTCCAGTGAGCCTCTTGCTGACGAGCACTGGCGATGCACCTGTGCGCCTACTGAGTGGTACAAAAACCTGTGAAGACGTTTGGTGGCATTTCAAGCGACCCCTTCAGTTACATACGCTCTCTGCTGATGACGGCCGAAAGCCAGAAACACGTGTCCAGAGATACGGCACTCGCTGCACCTACCTTAGGTGAAAGACTTTCTACAGCGATACGGCACTTGCTGCACTTACTTAGGGTGAATAATTTTTTGAAAAATTTGCGCTATTTATATTTAAATGACTGCATTTACCATGATGCCTTGGGGCTATTTTCCGCTTGAATGCAAGGCAGTGTGCTCCCTTTTTCTTTTTGGATGTCTAAATGACGGCTCCCGTGAGCCTCTAGCTGAAGAGCACTGGCGATGCACCTGTGCGCCTACTGAGTGGTACAAAAACCTGTGAAGATGTTTGGCGGCATTTCAAGCGACCCCTTCAGTTACATACGCTCTCTGCTGATGACGGCTGAAAGCCAGAAACACGTGTCTAGAGATATGGCACTCGCTGCACCTACCTTAGGTGAAAGACTTTCTACAGCAATACGGCACTTGCTGCACCTACTTAGGGTGAATAATTTTTTGAAAAATTCTCGCTGTTTATATTTAAATGACTGCATTTACCATGATGCCTTGGGGCTATTTTCCGCTTGAATGCAAGGCAGTGTGCTCCCTTTTTCTTTTTGGATGTCTAAATGACGGCTCCCGTGAGCCTCTTGCTGATGAGCACTGGCGATGCACCTGTGCGCCTACTGAGTGGTACAAAAACCTGTGAAGACGTTTGGCGGCATTTCAAGCGACCCCTTCAGTTACATACGCTCTCTGCTGATGACGGCCGAGAGCCAGAAACACGTGTCCAGAGATACGGCACTCGCTGCACCTACCTTAGGTGAAAGACTTTCTACAGCGATACGGCACTTGCTGCACCTACGTAGGGTGAATAATTTTTTGAAAAATCCTCGCTATTTATATTTAAATGACTGCATTTACCATGATGCCTTGGGGCTATTTTCCGCTTGAATGCAAGGCAGTGTGCTACTTTTTTTCTTTTTGGATGTCTAAATGACGGCTCCCGTGAGCCTCTTGCTAACGAGCACTGGCGATGCACCTGTCCCCCTACTGAGTGGTACAAAAACCTGTGAAGACGTTTGGCGGCATTTCAAGCGACCCCTTCAGTTACATACGCTCTCTGCTGATGACGGCCGAAAGCCAGAAACACGTGTCCAGAGATACGGCACTCGCTGCACCTACCTTAGGTGAAAGACTTTCTACAGCGATACGGCACTTGCTGCACCTACTTAGGGTGAATAATTTTTTTTTAAATTCGCGCTATTTATATTTAAATTACTGCATTTACCATGATGCCTTGGGGCTATTGTCCGCTTGAATGCAAGGCAGTGTGCTCCCTTTTTCTTTTTGGATGTCTAAATGAGGGCTCCCGTGAGCCTCTTGCTGACGAGCACTGGCGATGCACCTGTGCGCCTACTGAGTGGTACAAAAACCTGTGAAGATGTTTGGCGGCATTTCAAGCGACCCCTTCAGTTACATACGCTCTCAGCTGATGACGGCCGAAAGCCAGAAACATGTGTCCAGGGATACGGCACTCGCTCCACCTACCTTACGTGAAAGACTTTCTACAGCGATACGGCACTTGCTGCACCTACTTAGGGTGAATAATTTTTTGAAAAATTCTCGCTGTTTATATTTAAATGACTGCATTTACCATGATGCCTTGGGGCTATTTTCCGCTTGAATGCAAGGCAGTGTGCTCCCTTTTTCTTTTTGGATGTCTAAATGACGGCTCCCGTGAGCCTCTTGCTGATGTGCACTGGCGATGCACCTGTGCGCCTACTGAGTGGTAGAAAAACCTGTGAAGACGTTTGGCGGCATTTCAAGCGACCCCTTCAGTTACATACGCTCTCTGCTGATGACGGCCGAGAGCCAGAAACACGTGTCCAGAGATACGGCACTC
The DNA here is from genome assembly GCF_031143425.1 of Pleurodeles waltl. NCBI lineage: Eukaryota > Metazoa > Chordata > Amphibia > Caudata > Salamandridae > Pleurodeles > Pleurodeles waltl. Next base: position 104,871 of record NW_027150062.1, read on the forward strand.
GCTGCACCTACCTTAGGTGAAAAACTTTCTACAGCGATACGGCACTTGCTGCACCTACTTAGGGTGAATAATTTTTTTTTAAATTCTCGCTATTTATACTTAAATGACTGCATTTAACATGATGCCTTGGGGCTATTTTCCGCTTGAATGCAAGGCAGTGTGCTCCCTTTTTCTTTTTGGATGTCTAAATGACGGCTCCCGTGAGACTCTTCTTGACGAGCACTGGCGATGCACCTGTGCGCCTACTGAGTGGTACAAAAACCTGTGAAGACGTTTGGCGGCATTTGAAGCGACCCCTTCAGTTACATACGCTCTCTGCTGATGACGGCCGAAAGCCAGAAACACGTGTCCAGAGATACGGCACTCGCTGCACCTACCTTAGGTGAAAGACTTTCTACAGCGATACGGCACTTGCTGCACTTACTTAGGGTGAATAATTTTTTGAAAAATTTGCGCTATTTATATTTAAATGACTGCATTTACCATGATGCCTTGGGGCTATTTTCCGCTTGAATGCAAGGCAGTGTGCTCCCTTTTTCTTTTTGGATGTCTAAATGACGGCTCCCGTGAGCCTCTAGCTGAAGAGCACTGGCGATGCACCTGTGCGCCTACTGAGTGGTACAAAAACCTGTGAAGACGTTTGGCGGCATTTCAAGCGACCCCTTCAGTTACATACGCTCTCTGCTGATGACGGCTGAAAGCCAGAAACACGTGTCTAGAGATATGGCACTCGCTGCACCTACCTTAGGTGAAAGTCTTTCTACAGCGATACGGCACTTGCTGCACCTACTTAGGGTGAATAATTTTTTGAAAAATTCTCGCTGTTTATATTTAAATGACTGCATTTACCATGATGCCTTGGGGCTATTTTCCGCTTGAATGCAAGGCAGTGTGCTCTCTTTTTCTTTTTGGATGTCTAAATGACGGCTCCCGTGAGCCTCTTGCTGATGAGCACTGGCGATGCACCTGTGCGCCTACTGAGTGGTACAAAAACCTGTGAAGACGTTTGGCGGCATTTCAAGCGACCCCTTCAGTTACATACGCTCTCTGCTGATGACGGCCGAGAGCCAGAAACACGTGTCCAGAGATACGGCACTCGCTGCACCTACCTTAGGTGAAAGACTTTCTACAGCGATACGGCACTTGCTGCACCTACTTAGGGTGAATAATTTTTTGAAAAATCCTCGCTATTTATATCTAAATGACTGCATTTACCATGATGCCTTGGGGCAATTTTACGCTTGAATGCAAGGCAGTGTGCTACTTTTTTTCTTTTTGGATGTCTAAATGACGGCTCCCGTGAGCCTCTTGCTAACGAGCACTGGCGATGCACCTGTCCCCCTACTGAGTGGTACAAAAACTTGTGAAGACGTTTGGCGGCATTTCAAGCGACCCCTTCAGTTACATACGCTCTCTGCTGATGACGGCCGAAAGACAGACACACGTGTCCAGAGATACGGCACTCGCTGCACCTACCTTAGGTGAAAGACTTTCTACAGCGATACGGCACTTGCTGCAACTACTTAGGGTGAATAATTTTTTAAAAAATTCGCGCTATTTATATTTAAATGACTGCATTTACCATGATGCCTTGGGGCTATTGTCTGCTTGAATGCAAGGCAGTGTGCTCCCTTTTTCTTTTTGGATGTCTAAATGAGGACTCCCGTGAGCCTCTTGCTGACGAGCACTGGCGATGCACCTGTGCGCCTACTGAGTGGTACAAAAACCTGTGAAGACGTTTGGCGGCATTTCAAGCGACCCCTTCAGTTACATACGCTCTCAGCTGATGACGGGTGAAAGCCAGAAACATGTGTCCAGGGATACGGCACTCGCTGCACCTACCCTAGGTGAAAGACTTTCTACAGCGATACGGCACTTGCTGCACCTACTTAGGGTGAATAATTTTTTGAAAAATTCTCGCTATTTATATTTAAATGACTGCATTTACCATGATGCCTTGGGGCTATTTTCCTCTTGAATGCAAGGCAGTGTGCTCCCTTTTTCTTTTTGGATGTCTAAATGATGGCTCCCGTGAGCCTCTTGCTGACGGGCACTGGCGATGCACCTGTGCGCCTACTGAGTGGTACAAAAGCCTGTGAAGACGTTTGGCGGCATTTCAAGCGACCCCTTCAGTTACATACGCTCTCTGCTGATGACGGCTGAAAGCCAGAAACACGTGTCTAGAGATATGGCACTCGCTGCACCTACCTTAGGTGAAAGACTTTCTACAGCGATACGGCACTTGCTGCACCTACTTAGGGTGAATAATTTTTTGAAAAATTCTCGCTGTTTATATTTAAATGACAGCATTTACCATGATGCCTTGGGGATATTTTCCGCTTGAATGCAAGGCAGTGTGCTCCCTTTTTCTTTTTGGATGTCTAAATGACGGCTCCCATGAGCCTCTTGCTGACGAGCACTGGCGATGCACCTGTGCGCCAACTGAGTTTTACAAAAACCTGTGAAGACGTTTGGCGGCATTTCAAGCGACCCCTTCAGTTACATACGCTCTCTGCTGATGACGGCCGAAAGCCAGAAACACGTGTCCAGAGATACGGCACTCGCTGCACCTACCTTAGGTGAAAGACTTTCTACAGCGATACGGCACTTGCTGCACCTACTTAGGGTGAATAATTTTTTGAAAAAGTCTCGCTATTTATATTAAATGACTGCATTTACCATGATGCCTTGGGGCTATTTTCCGCTTGAATGCAAGGCAGTGTGCTCCCTTTTTCTTTTTGGATGTCTAAATTACGACTCCAGTGAGCCTCTTGCTGACGAGCACTGGCGATGCACCTGTGCGCCTACTGAGTGGTACAAAAACCTGTGAAGACGTTTGGCGGCATTTCAAGCGACCCCTTCAGTTACATACGCTCTCTGCTGATGACGGCTGAAAGCCAGAAACACGTGTCTAGAGATATGGCACTCGCTGCACCTACCTTAGGTGAAAGACTTTCTACAGCGATACGGCACTTGCTGCACCTACTTAGGGTGAATAATTTTTTGAAAAAGTCTCGCTATTTATATTAAATGACTGCATTTACCATGATGCCTTGGGGCTATTTTCCGCTTGAATGCAAGGCAGTGTGCTCCCTTTTTCTTTTTGGATGTCTAAATGACGACTCCCGTGAGCCTCTAGCTGAAGAGCACTGGCGATGCACCTGTGCGCCTACTGAGTGGTACAAAAACCTGTGAAGACGTTTGGCGGCATTTCAAGCGACCCCTTCAGTTACATACGCTCTCTGCTGATGACGGCTGAAAGCCAGAAACACGTGTCTAGAGATATGGCACTCGCTGCACCTACCTTAGGTGAAAGACTTTCTACAGCTATACGGCACTTGCTGCACCTACTTAGGGTGAATAATTTTTTGAAAAATTCTCGCTGTTTATATTTAAATGACAGCATTTACCATGATGCCTTGGGGCTATTTTCCGCTTGAATGCAAGGCAGTGTGCTCCCTTTTTCTTTTTGGATGTCTAAATGACAGCTCCCGTGAGCCTCTTGCTGACGAGCACTGGCGATGCACCTGTGCGCCTACTGAGTTTTACAAAAACCTGTGAAGACGTTTGGCGGCATTTCAAGCGACCCCTTCAGTTACATACGCTCTCTGCTGATGACGGCCGAAAGCCAGAAACACGTGTCCAGAGATACGGCACTCGCTGCACCTACCTTAGGTGAAAGACTTTCTACAGCGATACGGCACTTGCTGCACCTACTTAGGGTGAATAATTTTTTTAAAAATTCTCGCTATTTATATTAAATGACTGCATTTACCATGATGCCTTGGGGCTATTTTCCGCTTGAATGCAAGGCAGTGTGCTCCCTTTTTGTTTTTGGATGTCTAAATGATGGTTCCCATGAGCCTCTTGCTGACGAGCACTGGCGATGCACCTGTGCGCCTACTGAGTGGTACAAAAACCTGTGAAGACGTTTGGCGGCATTTCAAACGACCCCTTCAGTTACATACGCTCTCAGCTGATGACAGCCGAAAGCCAAAAACATGTGTCCAGGGATACGGCACTCGCTGCACCTACCTTAGGTGAAAGACTTTCTACAGCGATACGGCACTTGCTGCACCTACTTAGGGTGAATCATTTTTTTAAAAATCCTCGCTATTTATATTTAAATGACTGCATTTACCATGATGCGTTGGGGCTATTTTCCTCTTGAATGCAAGTCAGTGTGCTCCCTTTTTCTTTTTGGATGTTTAAAAGATGGCTCCCGTGAGCCTCTTGCTGACGAGCACTGGCGATGCACCTGTGCGCCTACTGAGTGGTACAAAAACCTGTGAAGACGTTTGGCGGCATTTCAAGCGACCCCTTCAGTTACATACGCTCTCTGCTGATGACGGCTGAAAGAAAGAAACACGTGTCCAGAGATACGGCACTCGCTGCACCTACCTTAGGTGAAAAACTTTCTACAGCGATACGGCACTTGCTGCACCTACTTAGGGTGAATATTTTTTTTAAAAATTCTCGCTATTTATATTTAAATGACTGCATTTAACATGATGCCTTGGGGCTATTTTCCGCTTGAATGCAAGGCAGTGTGCTCCCTTTTTCTTTTTGGATGTCTAAATGACAGCTCCCGTGAGCCTCTTGCTGACGAGCACTGGCGATGCACCTGTGCACCTACTGAGTGGTACAAAAACCTGTGAACACGTTTGGCGGCATTTCAAGCGACCCCTTCAGTTACATACGCTCTCTGCTGATGACGGCTGAAAGCCAGAAACACGTGTCTAGAGATATGGCACTCGCTGCACCTACCTTAGGTGAAAGACTTTCTACAGCGATACGGCACTTGCTGCACCTACTTAGGGTGAATAATTTTTTTTTAAATTCTCGCTATTTATACTTAAATGACTGCATTTAACATGATGCCTTGGGGCTATTTTCCGCTTGAATGCAAGGCAGTGTGCTCCCTTTTTCTTTTTGGATGTCTAACTGACGGCTCCCGTGAGACTCTTGTTGATGAGCACTGGCGATGCACCTGTGCGCCTACTGAGTGGTACAAAAACCTGTGAAGACGTTTGGCGGCATTTCAAGCGACCCCTTCAGTTACATACGCTCACTGCTGATGACGGCCGAAAGCCAGAAACACGTGTCCAGAGATACGGCACTCGCTGCACCTACCTTAGGTGAAAAACTTTCTACAGCGATACGGCACTTGCTGCACCTACTTAGGGTGAATATTCTTTTTTAAAATTCTCGCTATTTATATTTAAATGACTGCATTTAACATGATGCCTTGGGGCTATTTTCCGCTTGAATGCAAGGCAGTGTGCTCCCTTTTTCTTTTTGGATGTCTAAATGACGACTCCCGTGAGCCTCTAGCTGAAGAGCACTGGCGATGCACCTGTGCGCCTACTGAGTGGTACAAAAACTTGTGAAGACGTTTGGCGGCATTTCAAGCGACCCCTTCAGTTACATACGCTCTCTGCTGATGACGGCTGAAAGCCAGAAACACGTGTCTAGAGATATGGCACTCGCTGCACCTACCTTAGGTGAAAGACTTTCTACAGCGATACGGCACTTGCTGCACCTACTTAGGGTGAATAATTTTTTGAAAAATTCTCGCTGTTTATATTTAAATGACTGCATTTACCATGATGCCTTGGGGCTATTTTCCGCTTGAATGCAAGGCAGTGTGCTCCCTTTTTCTTTTTGGATGTCTAAATGACGGCTCCCGTGAGCCTCTTGCTGACGAGCACTGGCGATGCACCTGTGCGCCTACTGAGTTTTACAAAAACCTGTGAAGACGTTTGGCGGCATTTCAAGCGACCCCTTCAGTTACATACGCTCTCTGCTGATGACGGCCGAAAGCCAGAAACACGTGTCCAGAGATACGGCACTCGCTGCACCTACCTTAGGTGAAAGACTTTCTACAGCGATACGGCACTTGCTGCACCTACTTAGGGTGAATAATTTTTTGAAAAAGTATTGCTATTTATATTAAATGACTGCATTTACCATGATGCCTTGGGGCTATTTTCCGCTTGAATGCAAGGCAGTGTGCTCCCTTTTTCTTTTTGGATGTCTAAATTACGACTCCCGTGAGCCTCTTGCTGACGAGCACTGGCGATGCACCTGTGCGCCTACTGAGTGGTACAAAAACCTGTGAAGGCGTTTGGCGGCATTTCAAGCGACCCCTTCAGTTACATACGCTCACTGCTGATGACGGCCGAAAGCCAGAAACATGTGTCCAGAGATACCGCACTCGCTGCACCTACCTTCGGTGAAAGTCTTTCTACAGCGATACGGCACTTGCTGCACCTACTTAGGGTGAATAATTTTTAAAAAAATTCTCGCTATTTATATTTAAATGACTGCATTTACCATGATGCCTTGGGGCTATTTTCCGCTTGAATGCAAGGCAGTGTGCTCCATTTTTGTTTTTGGATGTCTACATGATGGTTCCCGTGAGCCTCTTGCTGACGAGCACTGGCGATGCACCTGTGCGCCTACTGAGTGGTACAAAAACCTGTGAAGACGTTTGGCGGCATTTCAAGCGACCCCTTCAGTTACATACGCTCTCAGCTGATGACAGCCAAAAGCCAAAAACATGTGTCCAGGGATACGGCACTCGCTGCACCTACCTTAGGTGAAAGACTTTCTACAGCGATACGGCACTTGCTGCACCTACTTAGGGTGAATCATTTTTTTAAAAATCCTCGCTATTTATATTTAAATGACTGCATTTACCATGATGCGTTGGGGCTATTTTCCTCTTGAATGCAAGGCAGTGTGCTCCCTTTTTCTTTTTGGATGTTTAAAAGATGGCTCCCGTGAGCCTCTTGCTGACGAGCACTGGCGATGCACCTGTGCGCCTACTGAGTGGTACAAAAACCTGTGAAGACGTTTGGCGGCATTTCAAGCGACCCCTTGAGTTACATACGCTCTCTGCTGATGACAGCTGAAAGAAAGAAACACGTGTCCAGAGATACGGCACTCGCTGCACCTACCTTAGGTGAAAAACTTTCTACAGCGATACGGCACTTGCTGCACCTACTTAGGGTGAATAATTTTTTTAAAAATTCTCGCTATTTATATTTAAATGACTGCATTTAACATGATGCCTTGGGGCTATTTTCCGCTTGAATGCAAGGCAGTGTGCTCCCTTTTTCTTTTTGGATGTCTAAATGACAGCTCCCGTGAGCCTCTTGCTGACGAGCACTGGCGATGCACCTGTGCACCTACTGAGTGGTACAAAAACCTGTGAACACGTTTGGCGGCATTTCAAGCGACCCCTTCAGTTACATACGCTCTCTGCTGATGACGGCTGAAAGCCAGAAACACGTGTCTAGAGATATGGCACTCGCTGCACCTACCTTAGGTGAAAGACTTTCTACAGCGATACGGCACTTGCTGCACCTACTTAGGGTGAATAATTTTTTGAAAAATTCTCGCTGTTTATATTTAAATGACTGCATTTACCATGATGTCTTGGGGCTATTTTCCGCTTGAATGCAAGGCAGTGTGCTCCCTTTTTCTTTTTGGATGTCTAAATGACGGCTCCCGTGAGCCTCTTGCTGATGAGCACTGGCGATGCACCTGTGCGCCTACTGAGTGGTACAAAAACCTGTGAAGACGTTTGGCGGCATTTCAAGCGACCCCTTCAGTTACATACGCTCTCTGCTGATGATGGCCGAGAGCCAGAAACACGTGTCCAGAGATACGGCACTCGCTGCACCTACCTTAGGTGAAAAACTTTCTACAGCGATACGGCACTTGCTGCACCTACTTAGGGTGAATAATTTTTTTTTAAATTCTCGCTATTTATACTTAAATGACTGCATTTAACATGATGCCTTGGGGCTATTTTCCGCTTGAATGCAAGGCAGTGTGCTCCCTTTTTCTTTTTGGATGTCTAACTGACGGCTCCCGTGAGACTCTTGTTGAAGAGCACTGGCGATGCACCTGTGCGCCTACTGAGTGGTACAAAAACCTGTGAAGACGTTTGGCGGCATTTCAAGCGACCCCTTCAGTTACATACGCTCCCTGCTGATGACGGCCGAAAGCCAGAAACACGTGTCCAGAGATACGGCACTCGCTGCACCTACCTTAGGTGAAAGACTTTCTACAGCGATACGGCACTTGCTGCACTTACTTAGGGTGAATAATTTTTTGAAAAATTTGCGCTATTTATATTTAAATGACTGCATTTACCATGATGCCTTGGGGCTATTTTCCGCTTGAATGCAAGGCAGTGTGCTCCCTTTTTCTTTTTGGATGTCTAAATGACGGCTCCCGTGAGCCTCTAGCTGAAGAGCACTGGCGATGCACCTGTGCGCCTACTGAGAGGTACAAAAACCTGTGAAGACGTTTGGCGGCATTTCAAGCGACCCCTTCAGTTACATACGCTCTCAGCTGATGACAGCCGAAAGCCAAAAACATGTGTCCAGGGATACGGCACTCGCTGCACCTACCTTAGGTGAAAGACTTTGTACAGCGATACGGCACTTGCTGCACCTACTTAGGGTGAATCATTTTTTTAAAAATCCTCGCTATTTATATTTAAATGACTGCATTTACCATGATGCGTTGGGGCTATTTTCCTCTTGAATGCAAGGCAGTGTGCTCCCTTTTTCTTTTTGGATGTTTAAAAGATGGCTCCCGTGAGCCTCTTGCTGACGAGCACTGGCGATGCACCTGTGCGCCTACTGAGTGGTACAAAAACCTGTGAAGACGTTTGGCGGCATTTCAAGCGACCCCTTGAGTTACATACGCTCTCTGCTGATGACAGCTGAAAGAAAGAAACACGTGTCCAGAGATACGGCACTCGCTGCACCTACCTTAGGTGAAAAACTTTCTACAGCGATACAGCACTTGCTGCACCTACTTAGGGTGAATAATTTTTTTAAAAATTCTCGCTATTTATATTTAAATGACTGCATTTAACATGATGCCTTGGGGCTATTTTCCGCTTGAATGCAAGGCAGTGTGCTCCCTTTTTCTTTTTGGATGTCTAAATGACAGCTCCCGTGAGCCTCTTGCTGACGAGCACTGGCGATGCACCTGTGCACCTACTGAGTGGTACAAAAACCTGTGAACACGTTTGGCGGCATTTCAAGCGACCCCTTCAGTTACATACGCTCTCTGCTGATGACGGCTGAAAGCCAGAAACACGTGTCTAGAGATATGGCACTCGCTGCACCTACCTTAGGTGAAAGACTTTCTACAGCGATACGGCACTTGCTGCACCTACTTAGGGTGAATAATTTTTTGAAAAATTCTCGCTGTTTATATTTAAATGACTGCATTTACCATGATGTCTTGGGGCTATTTTCCGCTTGAATGCAAGGCAGTGTGCTCCCTTTTTCTTTTTGGATGTCTAAATGACGGCTCCCGTGAGCCTCTTGCTGATGAGCACTGGCGATGCACCTGTGCGCCTACTGAGTGGTACAAAAACCTGTGAAGACGTTTGGCGGCATTTCAAGCGACCCCTTCAGTTACATACGCTCTCTGCTGATGATGGCCGAGAGCCAGAAACACGTGTCCAGAGATACGGCACTCGCTGCACCTACCTTAGGTGAAAAACTTTCTACAGCGATACGGCACTTGCTGCACCTACTTAGGGTGAATAATTTTTTTTTAAATTCTCGCTATTTATACTTAAATGACTGCATTTAACATGATGCCTTGGGGCTATTTTCCGCTTGAATGCAAGGCAGTGTGCTCCCTTTTTCTTTTTGGATGTCTAACTGACGGCTCCCGTGAGACTCTTGTTGAAGAGCACTGGCGATGCACCTGTGCGCCTACTGAGTGGTACAAAAACCTGTGAAGACGTTTGGCGGCATTTCAAGCGACCCCTTCAGTTACATACGCTCCCTGCTGATGACGGCCGAAAGCCAGAAACACGTGTCCAGAGATACGGCACTCGCTGCACCTACCTTAGGTGAAAGACTTTCTACAGCGATACGGCACTTGCTGCACTTACTTAGGGTGAATAATTTTTTGAAAAATTTGCGCTATTTATATTTAAATGACTGCATTTACCATGATGCCTTGGGGCTATTTTCCGCTTGAATGCAAGGCAGTGTGCTCCCTTTTTCTTTTTGGATGTCTAAATGACGGCTCCCGTGAGCCTCTAGCTGAAGAGCACTGGCGATGCACCTGTGCGCCTACTGAGTGGTACAAAAACCTGTGAAGACGTTTGGCGGCATTTCAAGCGACCCCTTCAGTTACATACGCTCTCTGCTGATGACGGCTGAAAGCCAGAAACACGTGTCTAGAGATATGGCACTCGCTGCACCTACCTTAGGTGAAAGACTTTCTACAGCGATACAGCACTTGCTGCACCTACTTAGGGTGAATAATTTTTTGAAAAATTCTCGCTGTTTATATTTAAATGACTGCATTTACCATGATGCCTTGGGGCTATTTTCTGCTTGAATGCAAGGCAGTGTGCTCCCTTTTTCTTTTTGGATGTCTAAATGACGGCTCCCGTGAGCCTCTTGCTGACGAGCACTGGCGATGCACCTGTGCGCCTACTGAGTTTTACAAAAACCTGTGAAGACGTTTGGCGGCATTTCAAGCGACCCCTTCAGTTACATACGCTCTCTGCTGATGACGGCCGAAAGCCAGAAACACGTGTCCAGAGATACGGCACTCGCTGCACCTACCTTAGGTGAAAGACTTTCTACAGCGATACGGCACTTGCTGCACCTACTTAGGGTGAATAATTTTTTGAAAAGTCTCGCTATTTATATTAAATGACTGCATTTACCATGATGCCTTTGGGCTATTTTCCGCTTGAATGCAAGGCAGTGTGCTCCCTTTTTCTTTATGGATGTCTAAATTACGACTCCCGTGAGCCTCTTGCTGACGAGCACTGGCGATGCACCTGTGCGCCTACTGAGTGGTACAAAAACCTGTGAAGACGTTTGGCGGCATTTCAAGCGACCCCTTCAGTTACATACGCTCACTGCTGATGACGGACGAAAGCCAGAAACACGTGTCCAGAGATACGGCACTCGCTGCACCTACCTTAGGTGAAAGTCTTTCTACAGCGATACGGCACTTGCTGCACCTACTTAGGGTGAATAATTTAAAAAAAAATTCTCGCTATTTATATTTAAATGACTGCATTTACCATGATGCCTTGGGGCTATTTTCCGCTTGAATGCAAGGCAGTGTGCTCCCTTTTTGTTTTTGGATGTCTAAATGACGGTTCCCGTGAGCCTCTTGCTGACGAGCACTGGCGATGCACCTGTGCGCCTACTGAGTGGTACAAAAACCTGTGAAGACGTTTGGCGGCATTTCAAGCGACCCCTTCAGTTACATACGCTCTCAGCTGATGACAGCCGAAAGCCAAAAACATGTGTCCAGGGATACGGCACTCGCTGCACCTACCTTAGGTGAAAGACTTTGTACAGCGATACGGCACTTGCTGCACCTACTTAGGGTGAATCATTTTTTAAAAAATCCTCGCTATTTATATTTAAATGACTGCATTTACCATGATGCGTTGGGGCTATTTTCCTCTTGAATGCAAGGCAGTGTGCTCCCTTTTTCTTTTTGGATGTTTAAAAGATGGCTCCCGTGAGCCTCTTGCTGACGAGCACTGGCGATGCACCTGTGCGCCTACTGAGTGGTACAAAAACCTGTGAAGACGTTTGGCGGCATTTCAAGCGACCCCTTCAGTTACATACGCTCTCTGCTGATCACGGCTGAAAGCCAGAAACACGTGTCCAGAGATACGGCACTCGCTGCACCTACCTTAGGTGAAAAACTTTCTACAGCGATACGGCACTTGCTGCACCTACTTAGGGTGAATAATTTTTTTTAAAATTCTCGCTATTTATATTTAAATGACTGCATTTAACATGATGCCTTGGGGCTATTTTCCGCTTGAATGCAAGGCAGTGTGCTCCCTTTTTCTTTTTGGATGTCTAAATGACAGCTCCCGTGAGCCTCTTGCTGACGAGCACTGGCGATGCACCTGTGCGCCTACTGAGTGGTACAAAAACCTGTGAAGACGTTTTGCGGCATTTCAAGCGACCCCTTCAGTTACATACGCTCTCTGCTGATGACGGCCGAGAGCCAGAAACACGTGTCCAGAGATACGGCACTCGCTGCACCTACCTTAGGTGAAAGACTTTCTACAGCGATACGGCACTTGCTGCACCTACTTAGGGTGAATAATTTTTTTGAAAAATCCTCGCTATTTATATTTAAATGACTGCATTTACCATGATGCCTTGGGGCTATTTTCCGCTTGAATGCAAGGCAGTGTGCTCCCTTTTTCTTTTTGGATGTCTAAATGACGGCTCCTGTGAGCCTCTTGCTGATGAGCACTGGCGATGCACCTGTGCGCCTACTGAGTGGTACAAAAACCTGTGAAGACGTTTGGCGGCATTTCAAGCGACCCCTTCAGTTACATACGCTCTCTGCTGATGACGGCCGAGAGCCAGAAACACGTGTCCAGAGATACGGCACTCGCTGCACCTACCTTAGGTGAAAAACTTTCTACAGCGATACGGCACTTGCTGCACCTACTTAGGGTGAATAATTTTTTTTTAAATTCTCGCTATTTATACTTAAATGACTGCATTTAACATGATGCCTTGGGGCTATTTTCCGCTTGAATGCAAGGCAGTGTGCTCCCTTTTTCTTTTTGGATGTCTAACTGACGGCTCCCGTGAGACTCTTGTTGACGAGCACTGGCGATGCACCTGTTCGCCTACTGAGTGGTACAAAAACCTGTGAAGACGTTTGGCGGCATTTAAAGCGACCCCTTCAGTTACATACGCTCTCTGCTGATGACGGGCGAAAGCCAGAAACACGTGTCCAGAGATACGGCACTCGCTGCACCTACCTTAGGTGAAAGACTTTCTACAGCGATATGGCACTTGCTGCACTTACTTAGGGTGAATAATTTTTTGAAAAATTTGCGCTATTTATATTTAAATGACTGCATTTACCATGATGCCTTGGGGCTATTTTCCGCTTGAATGCAAGGCAGTGTGCTCCCTTTTTCTTTTTGGATGTCTAAATGACGGCTCCCGTGAGCCTCTAGCTGAAGAGCACTGGCGATGCACCTGTGCGCCTACTGAGTGGTACAAAAACCTGTGAAGACGTTTGGCGGCATTTCAAGCGACCCCTTCAGTTACATACGCTCTCTGCTGATGACGGCCGAGAGCCAGAAACACGTGTCCAGAGATACGGCACTCGCTGCACCTACCTTAGGTGAAAGACTTTCTACAGCGATACGGCACTTGCTGCACCTACTTAGGGTGAATCATTTTTTTAAAAATCCTCGCTATTTATATTTAAATGACTGCATTTACCATGATGCGTTGGGGCTATTTTCCTCTTGAATGCAAGGCAGTGTGCTCCCTTTTTCTTTTTGGATGTTTAAAAGATGGCTCCCGTGAGCCTCTTGCTGACGAGCACTGGCGATGCACCTGTGCGCCTACTGAGTGGTACAAAAACCTGTGAAGACGTTTGGCGGCATTTCAAGCGACCCCTTCAGTTACATACGCTCTCTGCTGATGACGGCTGAAAGAAAGAAACACGTGTCCAGAGATACGGCACTCGCTGCACCTACCTTAGGTGAAAAACTTTCTACAGCGATACGGCACTTGCTGCACCTACTTAGGGTGAATAATTTTTTTTAAAATTCTCGCTATTTATATTTAAATGACTGCATTTAACATGATGCCTTGGGGCTATTTTCCGCTTGAATGCAAGGCAGTGTGCTCCCTTTTTCTTTTTGGATGTCTAAATGACAGCTCCCGTGAGCCTCTTGCTGACGAGCACTGGCGATGCACCTGTGCACCTACTGAGTGGTACAAAAACCTGTGAACACGTTTGGCGGCATTTCAAGCGACCCCTTCAGTTACATACGCTCTCTGCTGATGACGGCTGAAAGCCAGAAACACGTGTCTAGAGATATGGCACTCGCTGCACCTACCTTAGGTGAAAGACTTTCTACAGCGATACGGCACTTGCTGCACCTACTTAGGGTGAATAATTTTTTGAAAAATTCTCGCTGTTTATATTTAAATGACTGCATTTACCATGATGTCTTGGGGCTATTTTCCGCTTGAATGCAAAGCAGTGTGCTCCCTTTTTCTTTTTGGATGTCTAAATGACGGCTCCCGTGAGCCTCTTGCTGATGAGCACTGGCGATGCACCTGTGCGCCTACTGAGTGGTACAAAAACCTGTGAAGACGTTTTGCGGCATTTCAAGCGACCCCTTCAGTTACATACGCTCTCTGCTGATGACGGCCGAGAGCCAGAAACACGTGTCCAGAGATACGGCACTCGCTGCACCTACCTTAGGTTAAAGACTTTCTACAGCGATACGGCACTTGCTGCACCTACTTAGGGTGAATAATTTTTTTGAAAAATCTTCGCTATTTATATTTAAATGACTGCATTTACCATGATGCCTTGGTGCTATTTTCCGCTTGAATGCAAGGCAGTGTGCTCCCTTTTTCTTTTTGGATGTCTAAATGACGGCTCCCGTGAGCCTCTTGCTGATGAGCACTGGCGATGCACCTGTGCGCCTACTGAGTGGTACAAAAACCTGTGAAGACGTTTGGCGGCATTTCAAGCGACCCCTTCAGTTACATACGCTCTCTGCTGATGACGGCCGAGAGCCAGAAACACGTGTCCAGAGATACGGCACTCGCTGCACCTACCTTAGGTGAAAAACTTTCTACAGCGATACGGCACTTGCTGCACCTACTTAGGGTGAATAATTTTTTTTTAAATTCTCGCTATTTATACTTAAATGACTGCATTTAACATGATGCCTTGGGGCTATTTTCCGCTTGAATGCAAGGCAGTGTGCTCCCTTTTTCTTTTTGGATGTCTAACTGACGGCTCCCGTGAGACTCTTGTTGACGAGCACTGGCGATGCACCTGTGCGCCTACTGAGTGGTACAAAAACCTGTGAAGACGTTTGGCGGCATTTCAAGCGACCCCTTCAGTTACATACGCTCCCTGCTGATGACGGCCGAAAGCCAGAAACACGTGTCCAGAGATACGGCACTCGCTGCACCTACCTTAGGTGAAAAACTTTCTACAGCGATACGGCACTTGCTGCACCTACTTAGGGTGAATATTTTTTTTAAAAATTCTCGCTATTTATATTTAAATGACTGCATTTAACATGATGCCTTGGGGCTATTTTCCGCTTGAATGCAAGGCAGTGTGCTCCCTTTTTCTTTTTGGATGTCTAAATGATGACTCCCGTGAGCCTCTAGCTGAAGAGCACTGGCGATGCACCTGTGCGCCTACTGAGTGGTACAAAAACCTGTGAAGACGTTTGGCGGCATTTCAAGCGACCCCTTCAGTTACATACGCTCTCTGCTGATGACGGCTGAAAGCCAGAAACACGTGTCTAGAGATGTGGCACTCGCTGCACCTACCTTAGGTGAAAGACTTTCTACAGCGATACGGCACTTGCTGCACCTACTTAGGGTGAATCATTTTTTGAAAAATTCTCGCTGTTTATATTTAAATGACTGCATTTACCATGATGCCTTGGGGCTATTTTCCGCTTGAATGCAAGGCAGTGTGCTCCCTTTTTCTTTTTGGATGTCTAAATGACGGCTCCCGTGAGCCTCTTGCTGACGAGCACTGGCGATGCACCTGTGCGCCTACTGAGTGGTACAAAAACCTGTGAAGACGTTTGGCGGCATTTCAAGCGACCCCTTCAGTTACATACGCTCTCTGCTGATCACGGCTGAAAGCCAGAAACACGTGTCCAGAGATACGGCACTCGCTGCACCTACCTTAGGTGAAAAACTTTCTACAGCGATACGGCACTTGCTGCACCTACTTAGGTTGAATAATTTTTTTTAAAATTCTCGCTATTTATATTTAAATGACAGCATTTAACATGATGCCTTGGGGCTATTTTCCGCTTGAATGCAAGGCAGTGTGCTCCCTTTTTCTTTTTGGATGTCTAAATGACAGCTCCCGTGAGCCTCTTGCTGACGAGCACTGGCGATGCACCTGTGCGCCTACTGAGTGGTACAAAAACCTGTGAAGACGTTTTGCGGCATTTCAAGCGACCCCTTCAGTTACATACGCTCTCTGCTGATGACGGCCGAGAGCCAGAAACACGTGTCCAGAGATACGGCACTCGCTGCACCTACCTTAGGTGAAAGACTTTCTACAGCGATACGGCACTTGCTGCACCTACTTAGGGTGAATAATTTTTTTGAAAAATCCTCGCTATTTATATTTAAATGACTGCATTAACCATGATGCCTTGGGGCTATTTTCCGCTTGAATGCAAGGCAGTGTGCTCCCTTTTTCTTTTTGGATGTCTAAATGACGGCTCCCGTGAGCCTCTTGCTGATGAGCACTGGCAATGCACCTGTGCGCCTACTGAGTGGTACAAAAACCTGTGAAGACGTTTGGCGGCATTTCAAGCGACCCCTTCAGTTACATACGCTCTCTGCTGATGACGGCCGAGAGCCAGAAACACGTGTCCAGAGATACGGCACTCGCTGCACCTACCTTAGGTGAAAAACTTTCTACAGCGATACGGCACTTGCTGCACCTACTTAGGGTGAATAATTTTTTTTTAAATTCTCGCTATTTATACTTAAATGACTGCATTTAACATGATGCCTCGGGGCTATTTTCCGCTTGAATGCAAGGCAGTGTGCTCCCTTTTTCTTTTTGGATGTCTAACTGACGGCTCCCGTGAGACTCTTGTTGACGAGCACTGGCGATGCACCTGTGCGCCTACTGAGTGGTACAAAAACCTGTGAAGACGTTTGGCGGCATTTAAAGCGACCCCTTCAGTTACATACGCTCTCTGCTGATGACGGGCGAAAGCCAGAAACACGTGTCCAGAGATACGGCACTCGCTGCACCTACCTTAGGTGAAAGACTTTCTACAGCGATATGGCACTTGCTGCACTTACTTAGGGTGAATAATTTTTTGAAAAATTTGCGCTATTTATATTTAAATGACTGCATTTACCATGATGCCTTGGGGCTATTTTCCGCTTGAATGCAAGGCAGTGTGCTCCCTTTTTCTTTTTGGATGTCTAAATGACGGCTCCCGTGAGCCTCTAGCTGAAGAGCACTGGCGATGCACCTGTGCGCCTACTGAGTGGTACAAAAACCTGTGAAGACGTTTGGCGGCATTTCAAGCGACCCCTTCAGTTACATACGCTCTCTGCTGATGACGGCCGAGAGCCAGAAACACGTGTCCAGAGATACGGCACTCGCTGCACCTACCTTAGGTGAAAGACTTTCTACAGCGATACGGCACTTGCTGCACCTACTTAGGGTGAATCATTTTTTAAAAAATCCTCGCTATTTATATTTAAATGACTGCATTTACCATGATGCGTTGGGGCTATTTTCCTCTTGAATGCAAGGCAGTGTGCTCCCTTTTTCTTTTTGGATGTTTAAAAGATGGCTCCCGTGAGCCTCTTGCTGACGAGCACTGGCGATGCACCTGTGCGCCTACTGAGTGGTACAAAAACCTGTGAAGACGTTTGGCGGCATTTCAAGCGACCCCTTCAGTTACATACGCTCTCTGCTGATGACGGCTGAAAGAAAGAAACACGTGTCCAGAGATACGGCACTCGCTGCACCTACCTTAGGTGAAAAACTTTCTACAGCGATACGGCACTTGCTGCACCTACTTAGGGTGAATATTTTTTTTTAAAATTCTCGCTATTTATATTTAAATGACTGCATTTAACATGATGCCTTGGGGCTATTTTCCGCTTGAATGCAAGGCAGTGTGCTCCCTTTTTCTTTTTGGATGTCTAAATGACAGCTCCCGTGAGCCTCTTGCTGACGAGCACTGGCGATGCACCTGTGCACCTACTGAGTGGTACAAAAACCTGTGAACACGTTTGGCGGCATTTCAAGCGACCCCTTCAGTTACATACGCTCTCTGCTGATGACGGCTGAAAGCCAGAAACACGTGTCTAGAGATATGGTACTCGCTGCACCTACCTTGGGTGAAAGACTTTCTACAGCGATACGGCACTTGCTGCACCTACTTAGGGTGAATAATTTTTTGAAAAATTCTCGCTGTTTATATTTAAATGACTGCATTTACCATGATGTCTTGGGGCTATTTTCCGCTTGAATGCAAGGCAGTGTGCTCCCTTTTTCTTTTTGGATGTCTAAATGACGGCTCCCGTGAGCCTCTTGCTGATGAGCACTGGCGATGCACCTGTGCGCCTACTGAGTGGTACAAAAACCTGTGAAGACGTTTTGCGGCATTTCAAGCGACCCCTTCAGTTACATACGCTCTCTGCTGATGACGGCCGAGAGCCAGAAACACGTGTCCAGAGATACGGCACTCGCTGCACCTACCTTAGGTGAAAGACTTTCTACAGCGATCCGGCACTTGCTGCACCTACTTAGGGTGAATAATTTTTTTGAAAAATCCTCGCTATTTATATTTAAATGACTGCATTTACCATGATGCCTTGGGGCTATTTTCCGCTTGAATGCAAGGCAGTGTGCTCCCTTTTTCTTTTTGGATGTCTAAATGACGGCTCCCGTGAGCCTCTTGCTGATGAGCACTGGCGATGCACCTGTGCGCCTACTGAGTGGTACAAAAACCTGTGAAGACGTTTGGCGGCATTTCAAGCGACCCCTTCAGTTACATACGCTCTCTGCTGATGACGGCCGAGAGCCAGAAACACGTGTCCAGAGATACGGCACTCGCTGCACCTACCTTAGGTGAAAAACTTTCTACAGCGATACGGCACTTGCTGCACCTACTTAGGGTGAATAATTTTTTTTTAAATTCTCGCTATTTATACTTAAATGACTGCATTTAACATGATGCCTTGGGGCTATTTTCCGCTTGAATGCAAGGCAGTGTGCTCCCTTTTTCTTTTTGGATGTCTAACTGACGGCTCCCGTGAGACTCTTGTTGACGAGCACTGGCGATGCACCTGTGCGCCTACTGAGTGGTACAAAAACCTGTGAAGACGTTTGGCGGCATTTCAAGCGACCCCTTCAGTTACATACGCTCTCTGCTCATGACGGCCGAAAGCCAGAAACACGTGTCCAGAGATACGGCACTCGCTGCACCTACCTTAGGTGAAAAACTTTCTACAGCGATACGGCACTTGCTGCACCTACTTAGGGTGAATATTTTTTTTAAAAATTCTCGCTATTTATATTTAAATGACTGCATTTAACATGATGCCTTGGGGCTATTTTCCGCTTGAATGCAAGGCAGTGTGCTCCCTTTTTCTTTTTGGATGTCTAAATGACGACTCCCGTGAGCCTCTAGCTGAAGAGCACTGGCGATGCACCTGTGCGCCTACTGAGTGGTACAAAAACCTGTGAAGACGTTTGGCGGCATTTCAAGCGACCCCTTCAGTTACATACGCTCTCTGCTGATGACGGCTGAAAGCCAGAAACACGTGTCTAGAGATATGGCACTCGCTGCACCTACCTTAGGTGAAAGACTTTCTACAGCGATACGGCACTTGCTGCACCTACTTAGGGTGAATCATTTTTTGAAAAATTCTCGCTGTTTATATTTAAATGACTGCATTTACCATGATGCCTTGGGGCTATTTTCCGCTTGAATGCAAGGCAGTGTGCTCCCTTTTTCTTTTTGGATGTCTAAATGACGGCTCCCGTGAGCCTCTTGCTGACGAGCACTGGCGATGCACCTGTGCGCCTACTGAGTTTTACAAAAACCTGTGAAGACGTTTGGCGGCATTTCAAGCGACCCCTTCAGTTACATACGCTCTCTGCTGATGACGGCCGAAAGCCAGAAACACGTGTCCAGAGATACGGCACTCGCTGCACCTACCTTAGGTGAAAGACTTTCTACAGCGATACGGCACTTGCCGCACCTACTTAGGGTGAATAATTTTTTGAAAAAGTATTGCTATTTATATTAAATGACTGCATTTACCATGATGCCTTGGGGCTATTTTCCGCTTGAATGCAAGGCAGTGTGCTCCCTTTTTCTTTTTGGATGTTTAAAAGATGGCTCCCGTGAGCCTCTTGCTGACGAGCACTGGCGATGCACCTGTGCGCCTACTGAGTGGTACAAAAACCTGTGAAGACGTTTGGCGGCATTTCAAGCGACCCCTTCAGTTACATACGCTCTCTGCTGATGACGGCTGAAAGAAAGAAACACGTGTCCAGAGATACGGCACTCGC